>NC_090652.1:14693471-14993471 GCF_040937935.1 Hyperolius riggenbachi | reverse complement strand
TATATAAATCCCATCAAGGGGGATGATCAGGATAGTGACAGGTGTACTATGTCCTCCTCTGTAACAAAGCATGCCCACCCCAAACCTCTGCTCTGCTCCATATATAACAAGATTCACACAATTACCTCTTCCAGACGCGTGTTCTCTCACCGTCCTACAACTGCTCTTCCTGCTGTTACATCAATTCCTGTCTGTTACATACTTCCTGTCTGTACATCACTTCCTGTCTGTGTTACATCACTACCTGTCTTTGGATCAATTTCTTCCCCTCTGTGCGTTCCACGTGGCAAAGGCGAGATCGACATCTTGTGGCAAACAGGCTAACTGCAGCCTCCTTTTATAGAATCACCTGCAGTCAGCCATCTAATACTATTAATTATAATAATTATTATTTTTTTCTGTCTCTGCACAAATCCCTCATCTGCAGCCTCATCACATTCCATTGTAATTATCACTTCACAATTTTATCAGAATAATATTATCATCAAAATACCTCCCAACTTTTTGAGATGAGAAAGAGGGACACTTAAGCCACACCCCTGATCAACCCCCTGTCACGCATATCATAAAGATTTCATAAGAAAAATGTTATTTTATAATTCAAACCACACTGGTCCTTTCTATCCTGGTTCATTTTCCTTCATATTAACATTTTAAAATTGGTAATATATCAATTTAAAGGATGAGAATAAAGTTTAGTCAATCAAACACATTTTTAAGTAGATAAATATATATATTTACATAGAAGGAGGGACAAAGTCCTGAAAGAGGGACAAATGAGGAGGAAAGAGGGGCAGAGGGACAGGGCTCCCAAAGAGGGACTGACCCTCCATATAAGGGACAGTTGGGAGCTATGTCATCAATCACAGCACAACTCCCTCATCTACATCACCTTCTATTATCATTCTATTATAGCACATGTATGCCTTATGGACATTTCACAGGTTGAACATTCTTGATTTCAATGGGCTTGATTCACAAAGCGGTGCTGTTAGCACGCCTGTGAAAACCCCCTTAGCACGTCTAAACGCGCTTTTCGCGCGCAAAACTTTACGCGCGTAAAACTTTATGCGCGTAAAACTTCACGTGCGCACTGCACAGAGCGCTGGGCGCTCCGCGCGAAGTGCCCATTAAAGCCTATGGGACTTAGTGCGCGCATAGGACTTTGCGCGCGCAAAACTTTGCGCACGGTACTTAGCGCGCGATCTGATTGAGAAAACCGGTGCTAACCTACTTAGCACCCTGGTTAGCGTGCCTAAAGACTTTAGACGTGCTAAGTAGATTAGCACCGCATAGTGAATCAAGCCCAATGTATTTTGCTGCATTAAAAAATTTGCAGCTGAGTAGAATGCGATTGTAGAGGACAGCTATCTCCCACAAAATCGTGACAAGTGAGCTCCCTGCCTGAGTCTCTAGGAGGGTGTGAACTAGGGTGGTGTTTTGTAAAACGCCCGGCCACTTCTGTGCAGAATAAGGCAACCATATGCCTAGGCAGGGCTGGTACACTCATGAAGCAGGGTAAAACATTTGCATCAGATGCAGAGATTTCAGGGGCAGCATTTTTGTACTGTGTGTACCTTCCTGAGGAGGAATGGAGTGGTAGAGGGTGAGCACTTTGTCACAGACTCACAGACAGTGTGCTATTGTGTTGAGCTGCAGCATGTAACGTGAGAACATTAAATGAAGCAGAGTAAATTGTCGAGTGCTGTGCGTTCAATCCAAATCTGAGGGAAAGGGGGGGAGGGGGGGGGGATTGCACAGCCCCACAAGTTTGCCTCAGGCAGCAAAAATTCTTGAACCGGTCCTATCTATACCTAGGCCCTATTATTGTGTAATAAATGATTACATTTTATGTGTCCTGTATGAAATATTGAGGCTGGGAGCACAATCATTTGAGTCACATACATCTTGCCACATAGCAGAAAACACACACAAAATCTAACTTAAAGGACAACTGAAGTGAGAGGAATATGGAGGCTGCCATATTTATTTCCTTTTAAGCAATACCAGTTGCCTGGCTGTCCTGCTGATCCTCTGCCTCTGATACTTTTAGCCATAGCCCCTGAACAAGCATGCAGCAGTTCAGGTGTTTCTGACATTATTGTCAGATCTAACAAGATTAGATGTGTTATATGCCTGGGTATCTACATGTGTTGTCAGTCACCCCAATCCACTGAAAAAAAAAAATCCAAATAAAACAACAATTTTCCTTGGCTTTGCTGTTTATAGTGTGCTGGTCTTTACAACATAATGCTTGAAGTTTGCTTGTGCTCCGGCGGATGCACCGCTGCACCTGCTACTTAAGTCAGTTGTGCGACCAGTCCTTGGTATGTTTCTGAAATGGGCCGACTTAAATAGCAAAGCCCTTACATGAAGGTTTGATCGACTAAATCTCCTGGGGTATTGGGTCTGAAATGTAACTGGTGATCACCTGGATACCTCACACTATTCAATAACAACAATGGTCTACAGAAAAGGATCACTAAATATTGAATCTACTGACATATTATTATATCTTGCAGATTCAGGACCTTTCCTCTCTATGGCCTTCCATATAGTAGACCGCTTAAGGCCCCGTTCACACTTGCGGTTTTGCGAAAACCGCACCGGATGTCCGGACCGCACCGGAGCCGGATCGGACCTGAACCGTACGGTTCCTGTCCGGATCCGGTCCGGTTGCATACGGTTTCCGTGCGGTATGAACACGGTTGCGGTCCGGATCCGGATTCTTAAAGAGATAACAACCTGTATAAATACCTGGGGTTCTGGGAGGTCAGCAGAAGCTCTGGGGTCATTGTTGGAGACAGCTGGACGTGTGGAGACCATCCTTGGATACAGAGACAGCAGTTGGGACCATGGATCCAGTCATTTTTTATGCTTATTACCTGGGAATTCTCTCCTTCCTGTTGTTTACCTACTACTATGTGGGGAGAAGGCGTGCTCCTCGCAGGAGATGGTGGGTGCACCCTCTACTAGCCAGGAGGCAGAGGAAGGGAGAGTTCCAGGCCCTCTACCGGGACCTCAGACGACACCCACAGAAGTTTTACAGCTACACTCGGATGTCTATTCCCCTGTAAGTATATAGGCCTAAATACACCAACCCCCACCATTCCTAAACACCCCACCCTCACCCCCACAACACCTCATCCCTGTATACCTAGCTAAACACACCACCCTGACCCCCACACCCCTGTATACCTAGCTATACACTACACCCCCACCCTCCACAACACTCCCAAACCTCTGTAAACACACCTCCCCCATCCTCCACCCAACACCTTGTCCCACAACATACTTTACAGCTTCTTCCTTTACATCTCCTGACAGGTTTGATACCCTTTTGGAGATGGTGAAGGATGACCTTAGGAAGAAGGATACCACGTTCAGGAGAGCAGTCACACCACAAGAACAACTACTCATCACACTGAGGTATGTAAAAACAAATTTTTTTATTGCAAAAACAACCACTTTCCAACATGGAAACATTCTTCCAACATGGAAGACAAAAAAATAACATATCTATGGTATAGCCCGGTCAGTTTTAAGGAACACCAACCACCAACTTTGTGCTGGAAGAGTTGCAGGGCATAGCTGCCCAAGTGTCTTTCGGGGACACCAGGCCCTAATAAATTGAAGTGCTTCAAAAACCTAACCACTGGCACATGACCCTCTGAGCCATGGATGAAGGACACAGGTCAGTGAAAAGGCTAGGCCTCTCACCGACCAGTGTAGGTGTCCTTCATCCATGGTTTCAAGGGTCTTGTGCAAGTGGTTAGGAACAAGAACAAAGTGAGGAGCAAGAGGAACCGATGGCAGAGGAGCATGACTACAGGTAGTGTCTTTTGGGGACAAAAGGCCCTAAATTATTAGTGCTTCAAAAACCTAACCACTGGCACAGGACCCTCTGAGCCATGGATGAAGGACACAGGTCAGTGAAAAGGCTAGGCCTCTCACCGACCAGTCAAGGTGTCCTTCATCCATGGTTCAAAGGGTCTTGTGCAAGTGGTTAGGAACAAGAACAAAGTGAGGAGCAAGAGGAACCGATGGCAGAGGTGCATGACTACAGGTGCAGTGCAACAGGCACAAGGTTGTGACCCAGGTAGTGTCTTTCGGGGACACCAGGCCCTAAAATTGAAGTGCTTTAAAAACCTAACCACTGGCACATGACCCTCTGAGCCATGGATGAAGGACACAGGTCAGTGAAAAGGCTAGGCCTCTCACCGACCAGTCAAGGTGTCCTTCATCCATGGCTCCAAGGGTCTTGTGCAAGTGGTTAGGAACAAGAACAAAGTGAGGAGCAAGAGGAACCGATGGCAGAGGTGCATGAATACAGGTGCAGTGCAACAGGCACAAGGTTGTGACCCAGGTAGTGTCTTTCGGGGACACCAGGCCCTAATAAATTGAAGTGCTTTAAAAACCTAACCACTGGCACATGACCCTCTGAGCCATGGATGAAGGACACAGGTCAGTGAAAAGGCTAGGCCTCTCACCGACCAGTCAAGGTGTCCTTCACCCATGGCTCCAAGGGTCTTGTGCAAGTGATTAGGAACAACAAAGTAAGGAACAAGAGGAATCAAAGGGACAGGTGCATGACTACAGGTGCAGTGCAAAAGGCACAAGGTTGTGACCCAGGTAGTGTCTTTCGGGGACACCAGGCCCTAAAGTTCAAATCCAGCAAAACCAAAAGTTCCCTGACATGGTCATCTGAACACCTCTGAACCTTGGTTGAAGGAGATGGGGCAGGGAAAAGGTTGGGCTAAAAAGCCCTGTGATGGTATCCTTCCTCCGAGGATCGGAGGTATTCAGAGGAGCATGTCCAGGAACAATTTGACTTTTTTTTTCAAATTGTATCGGCACCACTACTAGAAAAGGTGGGAGTTGCTGCCTGGAAATCTGGACTCTCTTGGGTGCTGGTCGTGGATGAGCTGGACCCTGACAGCGGTGGCCCATATTGACTGCCTCTGTAGCCGGTGTACATCTGTGATGATTGCCAGGTGGGCACCGCTGTTGGTTGTGGGGGTCTAAAAATTGGTGGTTGCAATAATGGCGTGTCCATGTGCTGTTTGATCACCTCCAGCAAAGTGGAATGGCACGCCATCAAGTTTTGGGAAGGCACCTTTTCCAAATATGGTATTAGAGACATCACAGTGTGAAAACACGGGTGTGCCTGCAATTTCAGTAGTTCCTTGCTTTGTTGATGCATTTGCTGCATCATGTTCTGCAGCTGGCCCACCGACTGATGATGCTGCGCACGCAGTTGGTCGATTTCTCCTCTGTGCATCTCATGCATCATTTTAAGCTCGTCCCTGTAGTGCCCATGTACAGCGTCGAGCTCACATTGCAGTGAAGTGATGTGGGACTTGTACTGCTCCATGATATGGCCCCTGTCCTCATCTTGCAACTGCCGGGTTATGAGAGTTTGGTGGCTCTGAAGAATCCCGAGAAGTCCGGAGACAGCCCCGGACATCTCGGACTCTGTCTCTCTCCTTGTTGGGGGGAGGGTACCTCGACGCCTCACTGGTGTGGTGGTCCTCACTGGTGGTGTGGCAGCATCTTCCCGTCCTCTGGCCTGTGTCGGGGTTGCCCTGCGCGCTGGTTGTGCTGCAGTCTCTCGGTGCTCCTCACTTTGTTCTTGTTCCCCGGGAGCTTCCATAGCGGTCGATTGTGGAGGTGCAGCTTCATCCACACTCGGTCCTGCAACCTCAACATCCAAGCTCTCTTCTCCCAAGTCATCATCAAAGGAGAGAGCTTGGGACTCCCTCCTCCTACTCCTCTCCTCGGGGACATAGGTTACATCGGCGACGTCATCATCCACCAAGCTCTCCTCACTGCTGAACCGTGCCTCCTGGGTCGGTTCCTCTTGCTCCAAATTGTCTTCAGTCCTGTAGATAAAAACAATATTTATTGGTGTGCCAAACAGCATGTGGCGTCAATTCACAGAGCTAGCAAACACTAGCAAACACTTTATCAACCGTTTCTACCAAACATTTGATAAAGCTTGTGAGAAAAGTTCGCTAGCCATGGGAATTGAGGCCAGTTTATAGCAATACATGGCCGAAGTCATGGTAGTAAATGAGCTCTCAGTTCCTGCCCACAGTAGTGGTACTTACAGTCTAGGTTCCAGGCTTGCATTGATGAAAGACAATTGCTTGGCAAATTGGTAGTCTTTTTGTCGCCTTCCCCCGCCACTGCCACTTCGTTTGGCAAGTTTTTTCTTCCGTAGCCATTTCACGTATGCATCACGTATATTGCGCCACCTTGTCTTGAACCTTTCTCCTGTAACGACATGAAAAATTGATTTCGATTATTTCTCTTGTAGGTACATCGCAACTGGACAAACATATACATCGCTACATGTCACATTTCGTATTGGGAAGAGCACGGTGGCAGGCATCGTCGTGAGGACTTCGAGGATCCTTTGGACGCGACTGAGGGCCAGATACATGCCTGTGCCGGACACCACGAAATGGGAGGAGATCGCCCAGGGCTTCTGGACCGAGTGCAAGTTTCCTAATTGTGTTGGCGCACTGGATGGGAAACACATCCGGATTCAGAAACCCGTGGGGAGTGGCAGCCATTATTTCAACTATAAAAAATACTTCAGCATTGTTCTAATGGCAGTGGCAGATGCGGACTACAAGTTTGTGTACGTGGACGTGGGGTCGTACGGTAGTTCCAATGACTCTGGAATTTTCCAGCGTACGACCCTTTGCCGGCTGATGGAGGAAGGCAGACTGCGTCTCCCCCGTGACAGACCCTGGCCTGGGACAAGGGCACCAGCCTACCCCTATGTGTTTGTGGGGGACGAGGCCTTCGCCCTGTCCGACCATGTAATGCGTCCGTACCCAGACAGGGGACTTGATGCCAGCCAGCTACACTTCAATGCTCGGTTGAGCCGTGCAAGGAGAATGGTGGAGTGCACATTTGGGATCCTGGTGTCAAAGTGGAGGGTGTTCCACACGCCCATGCTGCTGAAACCGGGCAACGCAGTTGTCGTGGTGAAGGCAGCATGCATCCTCCACAACTTTGTGCGGCAGGAGGAAAGAGAGACTCCGGAACCCCCGAATGTGCTTCCACTAATGCCCCTGCGGAGGTATGCAACCAGGCCAAGGGTAGTGTCACTGCGGAACAGGGACCAACTGAGACTTTATTTTACCACACCACCAGGACGAGGGTGAATGTTTGGTTTTTAATGTTTTGTTGAAATGTGTTTATTTTGGAGTTTCAAGTTTTTAAGTGATTTTAAATGTCTTACTTTTTTACAATAAATTGATGTTTAATAATTGGTCATTGTGTATGTTTTATGTGCACAGGTGGGGTACATCGCAGGTGGGTGGGAGACATCACAGGTGGGTGGGATACAGCACAGGTGGGGTACATCACAGGTGGGGTACAGGTGGGTGGGATACATCACAGGTGGGGTACAGGTGGGTGGGATAAATCACAGGTGGGGTACAGGTGGGTGGGATACATCACAGGTGGGGTACAGGTGGGTGGGATACATCACAGGTGGGTGGGAGACATCACAGGTGGGTGGGAGACATCACAGGTGGGTGGGATACATCACAGGTGGGGTACAGGTGGGTGGGATAAATCACAGGTGGGTGGGAGACATCACAGGTGGGTGGGAGACATCACAGGTGGGTGGGATACATCACAGGTGGGGTACAGGTGGGTGGGATACAGCACAGGTGGGGTACAGGTGGGTGGGATACATCACAGGTGGGTGGGAGACATCACAGGTGGGTGGGAGAAATCACAGGTGGGTGGGATACATCACAGGTGGGGTACAGGTGGGTGGGATACATCACAGGTGGGGTACAGGTGGGTGGGATACATCACAGGTGGGTGGGAGACATCACAGGTGGGTGGGAGACATCACAGGTGGGTGGGATACATCACAGGTGGGGTACAGGTGGGTGGGATACATCACAGGTGGGGTACAGGTGGGTGGGATACATCACAGGTGGGTGGGAGACATCACAGGTGGGTGGGAGACATCACAGGTGGGTGGGATACATCACAGGTGGGGTACAGGTGGGTGGGATACAGCACAGGTGGGGTACAGGTGGGTGGGATACATCACAGGTGGGGTACAGGTGGGTGGGATACATCACAGGTGGGTGGGATACATCACAGGTGGGGTACAGGTGGGTGGGATACATCACAGGTGGGGTACAGGTGGGTGGGATACATCACAGGTGGGGTACAGGTGGGTGGGATACATCACAGGTGGGGTACAGGTGGGTGGGATACATCACAGGTGGGTGGGATACATCACAGGTGGGGTACAGGTGGGTGGGGAACAGGTGGGTGGGCCACGGGTGGGTGGGCAACACGTGGGTGACACAAATCCATAGCAAAAGTGGAATACATCACAAGCTAAACCACAAGCCCCCCAAAAAACTTCTAGTCAACATACCCTCTGTGCCTTGCTGTCTCTTGCTCAAGTGCTCAAAGTCCTCCACATACAGCTTGGCAATTTTTTTCCACAGGCCTCTGCATTTTTTGATGTTGCTGTGGTCCGCATCCCCCTTGTCCCACAGGGCTGGTACCTGCTGCACCTGTAGGATGAGGTCTTCTGATGTGTAGGGCCTCACCCCCTCGCTATCAGACAGATCCTGCTCCATTTGCTGCCAAAGAGCTCCAGCATGAAGTCACTGCTGCTCCACTCTGTGAACGCTGGTGCCATGTGGTCCCCATCCAAAATGGCCACCATACCATAGAGTCAGCATAGGAAGTGTGGTATAACATCCGGTTTTTATAGCCAGTGTGTTGTGCGCTCTCCGGTTCTCATTGGTTTCCATTGGCCGGATGCAACATTCCGGCTCCGGTCCGGATACGTCAGCCGGACCAGCCGGACCAAAAAATAGCGCATGTTGGAACGGACGCCGGAATCCGGATCCGGTCCGGCTCCGGTCCGGACGAAACGGACGCATGTGAACGGTCACATAGACTTTCATTGCTATGCCGTGCGTCCGTTTCGTCCGGTCCGCATGCGGTCCGGCTCCGGCACGGCTCCGGCACGGCGATTCCGGATAGCAACCGCTAATGTGAACCGGGCCTAAGTCCATCCTTTTCCCCTTGGATAACAACACCCCTGGGGGGGGGGCTCCAGTGGGTCGGACCTACAATGGGTAACCAAATTTAAATATCTGGGAATTATGATACAGAAAGACACTAAGTTATTCCTGACGAATAATTTTTTCCCTATTATACAAAAGGTCAAGGATAAATGTAATACCTGGCAAGATCTACCTCTAACGTTAATAGGAAGAGTAAACGCAGTCAAGATGATGTTATTACCTAAACTTACATATATTTTCCGCAATTCCCCAGTATGGATCCCCAAAAAATACTTTAACGAAATAAATAAAATACTAATTCCATTCATATGGTCCAATAAACTCCCCCGAATGTCTCTCCAAACATTGATGCTTCCGACCCCCGAAGGTGGGCTATCCATGCCTAATTTCTTCTACTACTTCCTGGCAGCGCAACTAGTCACAGTCTGCTGGTGGTTCTCCAGAAACGAGCTCAACCCTGCAATAGTAGCGGAAGCGGCAATCATGGGATCATATGAGGCCCTTCTGAATCTCCCTTTTAGAGGATCAAATTCATCCCCACACATTACCATAGTCATGAAAACCACGATTCGTGCGTGGCAATATCTCCAAAAGAAATTTGCAACGCCTGCAAGGCAATCCCCATACACCCCTCTTTGGTGCAACCCCAATATACCTCATTTTTCTTCTATACCAGACCCGGCAATATGGGCGAAACATGGGGTCAAAATATTGAAAGATCTTACTAATACGGGAACTTTACTGCCCTTCACAGAACTTAGACAATTATACAATATCCCTCGACAAATGTATTTTAGGTACCTACAACTCTCCCATGCATTCATTGCCCAATTCGGAAGCGGGGGTGTGCAACTGGGGTCCGACCCACTGGAGTCTCTCCTTATAAAGGAAAATTTAGAAAAACCCCTATCAGCCATATATACAGACCTGCTAATCCAAATGGGCCACAATACTGATAAACTACACACGCAATGGACAGGTGACATAGGGGAAATAGAGAATGAGGAGTGGGAGGAAGTGGTGGGAAGGGGAGCTGGGGTCCTGATCTCATCCAGGGACAGACTAATACATCTAAAGTATCTCCATAGAGTATACTTCACTCCAAATAGACTGCACAGAATCAATCAAGCCCTTTCTAATATATGTACTAGGTGTGGTACACTAGTAGGAACCTACCTACATATGTTCTGGACATGTTCAAAACTCAAAAGGTTCTGGGAACAGGTTGAAAAAACCATTGGGAAAGTACTAGATTCTCCGTTCAAACTTGATATAAGAATGGCAATGTTGGGAATATTTACAAAAACTAGCCACAATAAATATAAACAAGCCATGATATTCACACTTTGCCATATTGCTAGGAAAATAATTTTAATTCACTGGAACCAGTCTGTAGCGCCTTCTAAGACTGAATTGATTTCTACAGTTAATCATATGCTTCCCCTGTGCAAAATGACATACAAAAGCAGAAACTGCCCAAATAAGTTCGAGAACATATGGTCTAGGTGGTGTGATAAACACTGTAGGAGTCTTCAAACAGATATCTAAACATGTACTTTATCGAATATTATACCTGAGACACAATGGCATCAATTCACCAGAGAGGATTTACTAAGAGAAAAAAGGTAGGTAGTTTATCTCATGAGGTATTTTAACACTCTGGAGTCAATTCACCAGTGTGAGAGGACAGAGAGAAAAATGTTAGATAGCAGGGGATAATGGAGAGATGCATGAGGAAAGTGTGAGAAAGTAGAGAGTTAGGTAATCGGTATTAATGATTTACATGGGATACTTTTCCTCTCTGTAAGCTTGAAAGTGAAGCATTGTGGGTAGGAGGCGGAGTTTTACCACTACCTGACCAGAGTATTCCCGCCTTTTACTGCCGGATCATATCATAAATCATAGCACAAGTGAGTCTGAACTTCTTCACCACCTCTGTCTCAGTAAAATTATCAAGAACTGTTCTCTCACGAAAAATACGAGGGGCGATTAAACAGACCCTCCTCCTGCGCCTTCGTCTCCTCATAATAGAAGCAAGCTCTAAGGCCTAGTGCACACCAGAGCGGTTCGGCTGCGTTTTGCGATCCGCTTGCGGCTGTGGATACGCTTGGGTAATGTATTTCAATGGGCTGGTGCACACCAGAGCGGGAGGCGTTTTGCAGAAACGCATACTCCCGGGCTGCTGCAGATTTTGGATTGCGGAGGCATTTCTGCTTCAATGTTAAAGGGACTCCGAGCAGTGCAGAAACTATGGAAAGATGCATATCATTTTAAAGCTCTCTTTCTCCTCTTTCCGATGATATATAAACCGCTGCCCTACGCCTTTTAGTTTTCACTATTTTTGCGATTGAAATTGCAGCGGCCGTGATTTCAATCGCGAAAATAAAGAAAACTAAAAGGCGTAGGGCCGCGGTTTAGGTGTCGCCAGAAAGAGGAGAAAGAGAGCTTTAAAATGATATCCATCTTTCCATAGTTACTTGTATTACACAGGCCGACTTTTTCTGCTGAATGGAGCTGCTGACACTGGGGAAAGTGTCGTCCTGTGTAATACAAGTAACTATGGAAAGATGGATATTATTTTAAAACTCTCTTTCTCCTCTTTCTGGAGACACCTAAATCGTCGCTCTACGCCTTTTAGTTTTCTTTATTTTCGCGATTGAAATCGTGGCCGCGGCAATTTCAATCGCGAAAATAGCGAAAACTAAAAGGCGTAGGGCGGTGATTTATATATCATCAAGAGGAGAAGGAGAGCTCTAAAATGATATGCATCTTTCCTAGTTTCTGCACTGCTCGGAGTCCCTTTAAGTATAGAAAAAACGCAAACCGCTCTGAAAAACGGCACTTCAGAGCGGTTTGCCAGGCGGTTTTTGTTACAGTAGCTGTTCAGTAACAGCTTTACTGTAACAATACATGAAATCTACTACACCAAAAACGCTTCACAAAACCGCAAAATGCTAGCTGAAACGCTACAGAAAAATAAGCGTTTCAAAATCTGCTAGCATTTTGCGGATCTGCTAGTGGTTTATGGTGTGCACCAGGCCTAACAGAGTAAGCTCAAAAGGCTCCATCTTCCACAGCAGCAGCTGCTGTGTGAAAACCACGATATCTCCAGGTTCATTCAGGGGATAGAGATGAAAAAATAACGAATGGCCACACCCCCTTTCTTCCCTGGTGAATTGTGATTTGGAGAAAAACTAACTACTAACTATCACTTATTTATCTCATACTTATCTCACATTTATCTCTTGCATTTCTCTCTGTCGATATTTTCCCCTATACTTCTGGAGAATTGCTATTTGGAGATATCACAGGAGGTAAATTACCTCCCAAGAGATAAATAGGTTGGTAACCTCTGGTGAATTTACGCCAATATGTTTATTCACCGATAATAGTGAGTCATCTTTACAGGCAATCGATTAATAAGATATATCTCCTTACTCCGGCTATAGAACGTTCAAGGACATTTCTCTATATGTAATATGGAATACCGTCATGTGACATATGGTTAATTAGATTCTATTAATATGTCTTCTCTCTATCTGAATAACATATTATAAGCAATAATAATTAAGATGTCTTCCTTTCCTTCTTCTCCCTCTCGCCTCTCTCACTCTTCTCTTCTCTTCATATTTTCCTCATCTTCTTCACTGTCTTCTTGGGACCCTGACTTACCACAACTTACTGTTTGGGTAGTATGTTTGTAAGTTGTAATGTTTGTAAGTTGTAATCAAAGTTATGTTGTACTGTTGTACTGAAAAAAGAAAACAATAAAAAAACTTACCTTTTAAAAAAAAAATATTGAATCTACTGAGGAGATTTTCTGAATATGTGCTCCAACGGGGGTCATCCAGGGATTCTGCCATCATACTCTTTAGCAAGCTGCTGTAATTGGTGGTGAAGGGATTCAAAATGTTGTGGGACTAACTTGATCTTGATGAGCATGCACTGCTTAATCTTTGATCTTACACTCTGAGCCAAATACACAGTTTGGAACCATTTTGGCATCTATTACACATCATCATGATTTCTCTGCCATGGAATAGGAGGACGTCCTGTTGTCCTTCGTTATCTCTGTTCAAACCATTATTTATGCAACTGAGACCACATTTATTTAGAGGCAATATATAGGGCTTGATTCACAAAGCAGTGCTAACAGTTAGCATGCCGGTGAAAAGCCCTTTATCACGCCTAAACTTATCACGCCTAAACTTATCACGCCTAAACTGGCTTTTCACCAGCGTGGTGCAATGGTTATCAAGCCTAAAGTCTTTTAGGCGTGCTAACTGGGTTTGCACCGCTTTGTGAATCGAGCCCATAGTCTTTGAACAAACTCTTCAGACTCCATGTTGAAAACTTATTAGTTGATATAACAAGAAGTAAGAAAAGTTGTTAACCACTTTGGGACCAGATGGCTCTGGACCCACACCAAGACGTTGCGTTTGGTGCTACGTTAAGGTTGCATAACGTGCACCTAACGCAACGTATGGTGGTGCGGGAGAGGACGGTAGAGTGAGCCGCGTTAGGCGGCTCTATCCGTATAAGGTCTCCCAGAGTGGCGCTGATTGGCCGGCGGGACCACGTGATGCGGAGCGAGACACTCCGCATCACGCGGTCCCGCCGGCCAATCAGCGGCCGCCAGTGCAGTGAATATTAAGTAGCCATGTGCGCGGCTACTGTAGCGGCATCTCCCCGCCTCCTCTCTGCCCCCCACTGAGCATGTGCAAACAGTCTAACGTGGCTATAGCCGCTCTAACGCCGTAGCATGCTGCACTTTCGGCACAACGTGCAGCGTTACATGTAACGCAACGTGGGCTGTGTGAACAGCCCACTTGTGTTACATTGCTGTGCGTTGGGGGAGCGTTACAGGCGCACTAACGTGCGCCTGTAACGTCTTGGTGTGTAAGCGGCCTTAAAGAGGATCTGTATTTTTAAAAAAATTGCTCCAGGGATACTTACCTCGGGAGGGGGAAGTCTCTGGATCCTAACGCGGCTTCCCCCGTCCTCCTCCGTGTCTCTGTTAGTCTGCCCGGGTCCCCCGAAGCACGGTGATGTAAATATTTACCTTCCGCGATCCAGCGCAGGCGTACTAGCGGCTTTTTATTCGAGCCAAACCCGATCAATCCGCTCTACTGCACAGCCGCGAGCCCTTTTGCACCTGCGGAGTATAGCGGATATGATCAGGCTTGGCTGTTTCCGCCTAGCCCGAGCCAAGAGCCGATACAGCGCCTGCGCTGGATTCCAGCAAAGTCAATATATCAAGCCTTGTCAGGCTTGTTGGGGTAGGATTGCCGGAGGATACAAGGGAGCCAGTGCTGGATCCCCTGTAGCTACAGGGATGGGGGAAGCCTCATTGGGGCCCTAAGGCTTCCCCCTCCTGAGATAAGTACCCCCCAGGGAATGTTTTTTTATACAGAGTCTCTTTAACCTCCTTGGCGGTAATCCCGAGCTTAGCTCGGGGTATGCCACCGCGGAGGATTTCTCAGACCTCGGTGGGCCGATTTGGCAATTTTGTTAACTGCGTGTCTTACCTGACCGCTGCCGATGCGCCGCTACCCGCCGCGATACAGAGGCCCCCCGCATACCCCTTGCGCAGCCTGGCCAATCGCAGCCAGACTGCGCTATGGGGTGGATCGGGACTCCATGTGACGTCACGATGTCGATGACGTCACTCCGTTCATCGCCATGGCGACGGGGAGCACTAAAGGAAATCCCGTTCAGAACGGGATTTCCTTATGGGTAAGCTCGCCGGCGGCGATTGGAGGAGTGGGAGGGACGCTGCAGGGAGGGGGGAATCATGTAGCTAGCGATAGGCTAGCTACATGAAAAAAAAATTAGGCTAAAAAAAACCTCCCGCGGCCATGCGGTCGCAAATCAATTGACCGCCAGGGAGGTTAAGACCAGAGCAGTCCATTCTCTTTTATTGCAAACCTGAAGCAAAAATAAACTTGAAAATAGAAGTGTCTGTAGGACTTTTGGTTAAAAACGTGATTTTTAGGTGCTCACATTCCTAACCAAAAGTTCTACAGACACTTGTATTGACCCGAGGAAGCGGGCCAAGACCCGTGAAACACGTTGTCTACTGTGCATGAATAAAAATTACTTTTTTCCATGTAATAATGGTTTGTTATTCTGAGAAGGTAAGAAATTACGCTTTTCATATATACAACATCTATCACTATCATATCATCATGGGCACCTGCACCAGTGTTTTTAGTATAGTCCATAGGGGTTTCTTAGTCATGAGGACCTTTAGTTATTACAACTAATCCAGGAGAGCGACTGACCAGCATCTGCATCAACAGACCTGTGACAACGAACAAGGGCGGCTATATACCCGCAGGTGTAGATGGTTGCGGTTTTGCAACTCACCCTTGTGAGTATAATAGATCCCTTTGTCTAATGATACTGCACCATTGGGCTCTTGGTCTCTCTCATTCACACAGACTTGGAGGTTATGGGTAACCATCAAGGTTCTAAACTTTTTCTATCCTCTGACACTGAGAGCAACTTCCTTCGAATATCAAATAACGGTTTGGTGAAGAGCCGTTACTTTTATAGCATGACGGAGCACCGAGCCATAATGTCAAAGCGATAGCCGTATGTCTAGTAGAACAACACATGGAAATGTTGGGATTATCATACTCAGGAAACTGCATATTTTATCCAGGGCCTCCCAACCCTGTCCTCAAGTACCACCAATAGTGCATGCTTTGCAGAAAACCACAAACTTTCACAGGTGGGGTAATTAGTGTTGCAGCAAAGCTCATTAACTACCTCTGTGGATTTCCACAAAACATGCACTGTTGGTGGTACTTGAGGACAGAGTTGGGAAGCCCTGCCTTAAAGAGACACTGAAGCGAAAAAAATATATATGATATAGTGAATTGGTTGTGTACTATGAATAATTACTAGAAGATTAGCAGCAAAGAAAATATTCTCACACTTTTATTTTCAGGTATATAGTGTTTTTTCTAACATTGCATCATTCTATAATATGTGCAGATTACACAACACTCAGCATTCAAAATGAGTCTTTCAGAGCAGTCTGTGAAGTAATGACCTCTCCTCTAGCAGAGGAAAAGTAAATAGTCCAGGAACAGTTGAGATGATAAAAGTCAGATAACAGCCCTCTCCACGACTAACTTAGTCGGAGAGCTTAATGGCTTGTTTGCATAAAGATAACAACTGGAGTTTCTCAACTCTTCCTGTACTGGAAACAATTACACTGATGTATCTGATCTTAATGTTTTATTTCTTAGCTGTGCTACACATACAAATCATAATATCATAATTTTTTTTTTTCGCTTCAGTGTCTCTTTAATCCACTTTAGAACTTGTTGTTAATCATCATACTCTATGGAAACTAGTATCTGTACCATTAACAAAGCCTTTGGCCATGAGTGGGCATTATAATATTGATTAACTGTTGAACTATGAGAAAATGTAAATCCACACTGTTTACACAATAACAACAGTTTATTGCTTTAAAAAAAATACCAATAATACAATCCGTAACAAAAGTATGTAAACAATACATTAAACTTTTGCATCTTAACACAGAGGGTATTTGTGATTATTCAGGTCTGAGTGAGCATATGAGGTCTCCCACAATGCATCACTGAATATGCAAATCATCCTTTGTTGTCCCTGTAAGCTAGCCACACCTCCAAAACCGTTGAAATGCAATGATGTGTCAGCTTTTTAATTGTACAGAGCCATAATAACCCAATACGCATACAGACTGTTTCAGACTGGCTGGTCCTCATCACAGCATGGCATGGATTAATATGGCTCTACTGGATTGTATCAGAGCGTCATATCTTCGGTGCGGTCCAATAAAGAAATATAATAATATATTAACGCGTGAAGGTGCCGGTCAGCTGGAAAAAACGTTCATTAAGGGTGACAACCTCCTCCTTGTATTCCAGCACTTGAGCTTTCAAGGTGTCCATGTCCTTTTTGTGCTCCTCATCCATCTTTTCCAATTTTTTTTGTAGTGCTTCATTTTTTTTCCCCTCCACCTCCAAACGACGTTTCTGCTCCTGCAGCTCCATCATCAGTTCGGAGACCCGAGGGTCGGCCAAGTGCCTGCGGGAGGGCTGGTCCATAACAGAGAAGCTTGCTGTTCAAAAAAAAATATCAGGCTGTGAGATATGATCACAATTTACAGTAAAACCCCTTTTATCCCACAACATCGGGGATTGGCTGATGCTGGATAACTGTAGTTTCTAGTTGCTTGAGACTAGGTTCACATGTTATGGAGCGACATCCTGTTTCTCCCCGCATTCCTCTGCATCCTCAGATATCGCTGTATACTGTACCTGCCTGCTGCTGGGGTCACACAGTACTGGGGAACCAATAACACAGAAGTACAGATGCCGGCAGGGAAGAAGGACTGGCGCTGTATAGTGGCAGGCGGCTGCAATACACAGCAATATCAGAGAATGCAGGAGGAACGCGTGGAGAAGCAGGACCGGAGCGAGGGGGAGAACTGAAGTGTTAGTTAGTGTAGCTTGGTCATGAGGGCATCAAGGGGTTAATGTAGTACCATATGTAGTGTGTAGTTTAGTGCAGTGTAACTGGTGGGGAAGCAGGGGTTAGTTTAATATAGTGTAGTGTAGCTTAGTGCAGTGTGTAACTGGTGGGGAAGCAGGGGTTAGTGTAATATAGTGTAGTGTAGCTTAATGCAGTGTAACTGGTGGGGAAGCAGGGGTTAGTGTAATGTAGTGTAGTGTAGCTTAGTGCAGTGTAACTGGTGGGGAATCAGGGGTTAGTGTAATCTATTGTAGTATAGCTTAGTGCAGTGTAACTGGTGGGGAAGCAGGGGTTAGTGTAATATAGTGTAGTGTAGCTTAGTGCAGTGTAACTGGTAAAGAAGCAGGGGTTAGTGTAATATAGTGTAGTGTAGCTTAGTGCAGTGTAACTGGTAAAGAAGCAGGGGTTAGTGTAATATAGTGTAGTGTAGCTTAGTGCAGTGTAACTGGTAAAGAAGCAGGGGTTAGTGTAATATAGTGTAGTGTAGCTTAGTGCAGTGTGTAACTGGTGGGGAAGCAGGGGTTAGTGTAATGTAGTGTAGTGTAGCTTACTGCAGTGTAACTGGTGGGGAATCAGGGGTTAGTGTAATCTATTGTAGTATAGCTTAGTGCAGTGTAACTGGTGGGGAAGCAGGGGTTAGTGTAATATAGTGTAGTGTAGCTTAGTGCAGTGTAACTGGTAAAGAAGCAGGGGTTAGTGTAATATAGTGTAGTGTAGCTTAGTGCAGAGTAACTGGTGGGGGTAGCAGGGGTTAGTGTAATATAGTGTAGTGTAGCTTAGTGCAGTGTGTAACTGGTGGAGAAGCAGGGGTTAGTGTAATATAGTGTAGTGTAGCTTAGTGCAGTGTGTAACTGGTGGGGAAGCAGGGGTTAGTGTAATATAGTGTAGTGTAGCTTAGTGCAGTGTGTAACTGGTGGGGAAGCAGGGGTTAGTGTAATATAGTGTAGTGTAGCTTAGTGCAGTGTGTAACTGGTGGGGAAGCAGGGGTTAGTGTAATATAGTGTAGTGTAGCTTAGTGCAGTGTGTAACTGGTGGGGAAGCAGGGGTTAGTGTAATATAGTGAAGTGTAGCTTAGTGCAGTGTGTAACTGGTGGGGAAGCAGGTGTTAGTGTAATGTAGTGTAGTATAGCTTAGTGCAGTGTGTAACTGGTGAGGAAGCAGGGGTTAGTGTAATATAGTGTAGTGTAGCTTAGTGCAGTGTGTAACTGGTGGGGAAGCAGGGGTTAGTGTAATATAGTGTAGTGTAGCTTAGTGCAGTGTGTAACTGGTGGGGAAGCAGGGGTTAGTGTAATGTAGTGTAGTATAGCTTAGTGCAGTGTGTAACTGGTGGGGAAGCAGGGGTTAGTGTAATGTAGTGTAGTGTAGCTTAGTGCAGTGTAACTGGTGGGGAATCAGGGGTTAGTGTAATCTATTGTAGTATAGCTTAGTGCAGTGTAACTGGTGGGGAAGCAGGGGTTAGTGTAATATAGTGTAGTGTAGCTTAGTGCAGTGTAACTGGTAAAGAAGCAGGGGTTAGTGTAATATAGTGTAGTGTAGCTTAGTGCAGTGTAACTGGTAAAGAAGCAGGGGTTAGTGTAATATAGTGTAGTGTAGCTTAGTGCAGTGTAACTGGTAAAGAAGCAGGGGTTAGTGTAATATAGTGTAGTGTAGCTTAGTGCAGTGTGTAACTGGTAAAGAAGCAGGGGTTAGTGTAATATAGTGTAGTGTAGCTTAGTGCAGTGTAACTGGTAAAGAAGCAGGGGTTAGTGTAATATAGTGTAGTGTAGCTTAGTGCAGTGTAACTGGTAAAGAAGCAGGGGTTAGTGTAATATAGTGTAGTGTAGCTTAGTGCAGTGTGTAACTGGTGGGGAAGCAGGGGTTAGTGTAATGTAGTGTAGTGTAGCTTAGTGCAGTGTAACTGGTGGGGAAGCAGGGGTTAGTGTAATATAGTGTAGTGTAGCTTAGTGCAGTGTAACTGGTAAAGAAGCAGGGGTTAGTGTAATATAGTGTAGTGTAGCTTAGTGCAGAGTAACTGGTGGGGGTAGCAGGGGTTAGTGTAATATAGTGTAGTGTAGCTTAGTGCAGTGTGTAACTGGTGGAGAAGCAGGGGTTAGTGTAATATAGTGTAGTGTAGCTTAGTGCAGTGTGTAACTGGTGGGGAAGCAGGGGTTAGTGTAATATAGTGTAGTGTAGCTTAGTGCAGTGTGTAACTGGTGGGGAAGCAGGGGTTAGTGTAATATAGTGTAGTGTAGCTTAGTGCAGTGTGTAACTGGTGGGGAAGCAGGGGTTAGTGTAATATAGTGTAGTGTAGCTTAGTGCAGTGTGTAACTGGTGGGGAAGCAGGGGTTAGTGTAATATAGTGAAGTGTAGCTTAGTGCAGCGTGTAACTGGTGGGGAAGCAGGTGTTAGTGTAATGTAGTGTAGTATAGCTTAGTGCAGTGTGTAACTGGTGGGGAAGCAGGGGTTAGTGTAATATAGTGTAGTGTAGCTTAGTGCAGTGTGTAACTGGTGGGGAAGCAGGGGTTAGTGTAATATAGTGTAGTGTAGCTTAGTGCAGTGTGTAACTGGTGGGGAAGCAGGGGTTAGTGTAATGTAGTGTAGTATAGCTTAGTGCAGTGTGTAACTGGTGGGGAAGCAGGGGTTAGTGTAATGTAGTGTAGTATAGCTTAGTGCAGTGTAACTGGTGGGGGTAGCAGGGGTTAGTGTAATATAGTGTAGTGTAGCTTAGTGCAGTGTGTAACTGGTGGGGAAGCAGGGGTTAGTGTAATGTAGCTTACTGCAGTGTAACTGGTGGGAAAGAACGGGTTAGTGTAATCTATTGTAGTATAGCTTAGTGCAGTGTAACTGGTGGGGAAGCAGGGGTTAGTGTAATATAGTGTAGTGTAGCTTAGTGCAGTGTAACTCGTGGGGGTAGCAGGGGTTAGTGTAATATAGCGTAGTGTAGCTTAATGCAGTGTAACTGGTGGGGAAGCAGGGGTTAGTGTAATGTAGTGTAGTGTAGCTTAATGCAGTGTAACTGGTGGGGAAGCAGGGGTTAGTGTAATGTAGTGTAGTGTAGCTTAGTGCGGTGTAACTGGTGGGAAAGAAGGGGTTAGTGTAGTGTAGTTGAGCTTAGATAGATAGCTTAAAGATATTTTTTTGGGGGAAAAGATCAATAAGATGCTCCTACACTATTGCACTATATACCGGTATATAATATATATATATATATATATATATATATATATATATATATATACTGTATATATTATATATATCTATATATATACAGTATATATATCTATAGCCTACCTAATGAGACCCCTGTGTCTCTGCGTCCCATCTCCGTGTGTGTGTGTGTATCCCTGCTTTGCGCTACTGCGCCTGTGCCGCAGGGACAGCCGTTGTTCGGACGGGAGAAGAACAGCCAGGGGGCCAGCCGGACGGGTGGGGAGTGGGTGGGTGTGCACACAGACAGATGGTGGAGGTGCCTAGAGCCCATTATTAAATGGGCTAAGGCTCCTAGTATATATATATATATATATATATATATATTCCGATAAATACGGTATGTTTTGTCAATGTCAAGCAGCTACAACTAAAAGGGAACTTTAACTGACATGGTACATGATGACAAACACGTGTATTTACAGTGCACAGCACACAAATAAATATGCTTTGCTGATTTTCTTTTTTCTCTGGCTGAAGGAGTTAATATTAAACGATACAGCTGACAGGTTTTCTCCAGTCATCACAAAGTAGGACTATAGCTTCTGGACTGATGAGGAATTACAGCCATGAAATACTTCTAATAACACATGAAGTGTACATATAGCTTAAAGGGATACTTAAGCCACCTGAAAAAAAAAAAAAGGTTCGCTTACCTGGGGCTTCTACCAGCCCCCTGCCGCCGTCCTGTGCCCGTGCCAGTCCCAGCCCCGTTTTTAGCAACGTGCAGGCGGTGTGACTGCCCAGGGCGCCGGGTGGTGCGGCAGGAGGGGGGTGCAGCGGCGGGGGGAGCGGGCATAGCAGATAAACTCACCGTACTCACGCAGCCTCCATCATCTTCCTGTCCTGGCGTCTGTCGCGTTGGTAACAGCACCCCCTGTGATGACGTGACCGCATGTCATCACAGGGGGCGCTGTTACCAATGTGACAGATGGCGGGACAGGAAGAAGATAAAAGCTGCGCTAGTGAGGTGAGTTCTCTGCTATGCTCGCTTCTCCCGCCCCTAGGCTTGGCTACCTATACTGCAGGCACCTACCTATCTAACCTATACTGTGGGCACCTACCTATCTAACCTATACTGTATGCACCTACCTATCTAACCTATACTGCAGGCACCTACCTATCTAACCTATACTGCATGCACCTACTTATCTAACTTATACTGCGGACACCTACCTATCTTACCTATACTGGGAGCAGCTATACTGGTTTGCTACGCTGGAGGCCCCTACCTATCTAACCATACTGGGGGACCTACCTATCTAACCTACACTGGGGCAACTATACTGGCTACCTATATTGCAGGCATCTACCTATCTAACCTATACTGTGGGCACCTACCTATCTAACCTATATGGGGGCCTCTACCTATCTAATCTATACTGGGGGCAAATATATTGGCTGCCTATATTGGAGGCACCTACCAATCTAACCTATGCTGGGTGCAACTACCTATCTAACCAATACTGGGTGGACCTGCCTATCTAACCTATACTGGGGGCACCTACCTATCTAACCTATAATGGGGCAACTATACTGGTTACCTATATTGGAGGCACCGACCTATCTAACCTATATGGGGGCAACTATACAAGCTACCTATACTGGGGGAGACCTATAGCTGGCTACCTATACTGGGGGCAACTAGACCTGGCTAACCTATACTGTGGTCACCTATACCTGTCTCCACGTGGGGGGGGGGGGGGATTTTTACATCCTCGCCCTGGGTGCAATTTAGCCTAGAAACTGTCCTGGGAAGTCCTCTACGATCCTCCGTTCTCCCGTTGCAGCTTAGTTTAGTTTTCACTGACTCAGAGTCGTTGGTCCACTGCTCCTGCGCCAGCCCTCTCAACACATATTCTCAAGTTGTAGTGCAGGTGCAGAGATTATCCACAACATTGATCCAAGTTGTTTTTTTTTTATCATACCATAATTACTCTGGTCAGGCTTGATGGATAGCTGTCTTTTTTCAAACTTTCGACAGTACATACTCACGTATAAGCACAAAAATTTGCTGAAAAGTTACCCCCTCGCCTTATATGTGAGTCAGTTAAGCAGAATGGATGGTGGAGAAGGCTTTGTTACTGGCAGAGGAGCGTAATGATCTTGCACTAGTGATATTGTCAGCTGGCTCCCCGCTGTGTCCGTGCCCCCCCATCCCCTGCAACATGGTGTGGAGAGTGCACTGCTCAAGACTACCTGTGTCCCCTGGCTTGTGGAGCAGAGCGTGCAAGCAAAGTGCCAGCAGTGCAATGATCGGGGATTCTTCCTGTGTGGCATTTGCTGTCTCATATCTATGACCTCATCTAGTGGTGTCTTGAGACACAACTATCATCCTTGTGGCACATCTGGCTATGGGGAGGGGAGCTTACTTGTACTGGGGGCACATCTGGCTACTGTGGAGTGGGTTATACTGGGGAGGGGGCTTATATGTGGGTCAATAACTTTTTCCTGGTATCTAAGGGAAAAGTGGGTGCTTTGGCTTATATGTGGGTCGGCTTATATGCGAGTATATACAATATCTATTAATTAATGGTCTCACTTACCACTAAAGGAAAGGTTAAATAAACTGGACTAAATTATTTTGGGGAGAGGATGACTTGTGGGAGAGAAATTTACCATGTGCTACTGCTGATACTTCTCAAGGCAGTAGAACAGAATGGCAAATTATGAGATTTTTATCCCTAGGCTTTGCAAAGGGGAAATATACTGTAAGTCTACAATAGAAAACATAAAACTTACATCTCGAGCAAAAATAACGGCGTCTGCTTCTCTCTCTCCCTCTCCTAATGGGAGTGGCGGCAGCAGGTACTGGTGAAGCTCCTCCTGATGCTGAAGATCCTCCTTCCAGTTCTGGGGGACAATCCTGGGATGAGGACATTGGAGGTGGAGATGTCAGGGCAGGAGGTGAATGGGTCCAGTCCAGCTGCTGCCGGCGTTGTCGCTGACAGGCTGCTGCTGCAAAAAAAGCCTGAATGTTAACAACAAAATCTTGACTTTCAAACTTGGCTTTCAAATATATGCAATTTCTAGAACCTCCAATGGGAGGACAGAGCTGCTCCTGTGCAGCAGATAATGCACCAGGGCATGCTGGGCCATTTCTAGGACAAGTGCTTGTACTGTACCTCCAATGGGGGACAGAGCTGCTCCTGTGCAGCAGAGTATGTACCAGGGCATACTGGGCCATTTCTAGGACAAGTGCTTGTACTGTACCTCCAATGGGAGGGCAGAGCTGCTCCTGTGCAGCAGAGAATGCACCAGGGCATGCTGGGCTATTTCTAGGACAAGTGCTTGTACTGTACCTCCAATGGGAGGACAGAGATGCTCCTGTGCAGCAGAGAATGTACCAGGGCATACTGGGCCATTTCTAGGACAAGTGCTTGTACTGTACCTCCAATGGGAGGACAGAGTTACTCCTGTGCAGCAGAGAATGCACCAGGGCATACTGGGCCATTTCTAGGACAAGTGCTTGTACTGTACCTCCAATGGGAGGACAGAGCTGCTCCTGTGCAGCAGAGAATGTACCAGGGCATGCTGGGATATTTCTAGGACAAGTGCTTGTACTGCACCTCCAATGGGAGGACAGAGCTGCTCCTGTGCAGCAGATAATGCACCAGGGCATGCTGGGCCATTTCTAGGACAAGTGCTTGTACTGTACCTCCAATGGGGGACAGAGCTGCTCCTGTGCAGCAGAGAATGTTCCAGGGCATGCTGGGCAATTTCTAGAACAAGTGCTTGTACTGTACACCAATGGGAGGACAAAGCTGCTCCTGTGCAGCAGAGAATGTACCAGGGCATGCTGGGCCATTTCTAGGACAAGTGCTTGTACTGTACCTCCAGTGGGAGGACAGAGCTGTTCCTGTGCAGCAGAGAATGTACCAGGGCATGCTGGGCAATTTCTAGGACAAGTGCTTGTACTGTACCTCCAATGGGAGGACAGAGCTGCTCCTGTGCAGCAGAGAATGTACCAGGGCATGCTGGGCCATTTCTAGGACAAGTGCTTGTACTGTACCTCCAATGGGAGGACAGATCTGCTCCTGTGCAGCAGAGAATGTACCAGGGCATGCTGGGCCATTTGTAGGACAAGTGCTTGTACTGTACCTCCAATGGTAGGACATAGCTGGTCCTGTGCAGCAGAGAATGTACCAGGGCATGCTGGGCCATTTCTAGGACAAGTGCTTGTACTGTACCACCAATGGGAGGACAGAGCTGCTCCTGTGCAGCAGAGAATGTACCAGGGCATGCTGGCAGGGGCGTAGAAATAGGGGTTGCAGAGGTAGCCACCGCATCAGGGCCCTTGGGCCAGAGGGGCCCCGGAGGGCTGCATGCTGGGCCATTTCTAGGACAAGTGCTTGTACTGTACACCAATGGGAGGACAGAGCTGCTCCTGTGCCACAGAGAATGTACCAGGGCATGCTGGGCCATATCTAGGACAATCTATATATATAATAGAGTAAGTGCCTCAACCTTCGAGCAAGAAGAAGAAGTACTTTGCATGAGAAAATGTATGCGTGCTCAATCACCAAGTTTTAGGCTTCTTTTCCACGGACTGTTTAGCCGTGTGCTCAGCAAGCAGTTACCAGGCAGCAGTGAGCAGTTATCATGCAGCAATAAGCAGTTACCAGGCAGCAGTGAGCAGATACCAGGCAGCAACAAGCAGTTACCAGGCAGCAGCAAGCTGTTACCAGGCAGCAGTAAGCAGTTACCAGGCAACAGTAAGCAGTTACCAGGCAGCAGCAAGCAGTTACCAGGCAGCAGCAAGCAGTTACCAGGCAGCAGCAAGCAGTTACCAGGCAGCAGCAAGCAGTTACCAGGCAGCAGCAAGCAGTTACCAGGCAGCAGCAAGCAGTTACCAGGCAGCAGCAAGCAGTTACCAGGCAGCAGCAAGCAGTTACCAGGCAGCAGCAAGCAGTTACCAGGCAGCAGCAAGCAGTTACCAGGCAGCAGCAAGCAGTTACCAGGCAGCAGCAAGCAGTTACCAGGCAGCAGCAAGCAGTTACCAGGCAGCAGCAAGCAGTTACCAGGCAGCAGCAAGCAGTTACCAGGCAGCAGCAAGCAGTTACCAGGCAGCAGCAAGCAGTTACCAGGCAGCAGCAAGCAGTTACCAGGCAGCAGCGAGCAGTTACCAGGCAGCAGTGAGCAGATACCAGGCAGCAACAAGCAGTTTCCAGGCAGCAGCAAGCTGTTACCAGGCAGTAGTGAGCAGTTGTTAGAGTTTGAGAGGCATGTTACTGCCTATCAACTGTCCGTGGAAAAGAGGCCTACCCTAGCAAGTCTGGCTTTGCAAATCTGGCCTAATTGGCTATTCATGAGGCAATGCTCATGCAAATATGCATTTGCTTTTGCATGCCAAACTATGCAGGGTTAAAAAACCAATACTGCAAAGCGGTCACCCTCCTACATGCCAGTGATGAGCGAAAATGCAAAAATTTGTTTCGATAAATTTTTACCGAATTTTCGCCTAATTTCGTTTTGACAGGCAAATTTTCCATCTAATTTTTTCACGTTAATTTTTGCCTAAGGCCAGTCATTTTCGCATTACTTGCGTATGATTGCGGACATTTTCCACATAAGGGCATTAGCGCCCGCATTCAGAGAAGTTTCTTGCGCATTATTGCGGGCATTTTTCCGTATAAACGTCCGCATAGATTGAATTTCCATGCGGATTATTGTGGACATTTTTCCGCATAAGGGCATAAGCATCCGCATACAATGAATTTTCGATGCTGGTCGAAAACGCAAATATTTCTGAAGATTTTCGTGAAAATTCGCCAAAAAACGAAAACGGGATTTTCGAGGCGAAAATTCGCAAGCAACACTGCTACATGCTACATTAGCACTATCCAGGAGCGTCGGGGAGAGCCGTCCACACCCACCTCCCAATATTTAAAACAGGCACTTACCTTAACGTCCATTGCGTTCTGCTACATGCGCATTAACTTGGGGGCACCACATAAGAAAGGAGAGAAGCATGGGTCACCCCGAGCTTTAGATTTCAGGGCTGGCTCACATACAGCACTCCAGAGGGGGGGGGGGGGAGGACAGGTGCAGACAACTCACTCCAGGGCTCACACCACCGGAGCAAGCCATCCACCACCTGCCTCCAAAGGATACAAACTGCAAAAAATGCTTTCCATGAGAAAATTAATGCGCATGTAGCAGAACGCAATGGACGTTAAGGTAAGTGCCTGTTTTTAATATTGGGAGGTGGGTGCAGACGGCTCTCCCTGGCGCTGGCCACGCTTGGGGGGGGGGTCGCCAGCGGCACCTAGCCTCCCCCTCCGGGGTGCCGCTGTGGTTCCCGCGGTCACTCGGGTTGTATAAAAAGGGGGCATTGGGAATCCTCCCTGTGGTGCTCCTGGATAGTGCTAATGTAGCATGTAGCAGTGTTGCTTGCGAATTTTCGCCTAAGTCATTTTCGAAAAGGCGAATTTTCACGAAAATCTTCAGAAATATTTGTGTTTTTGACCAGCATCGAAAATTCATTGTATGCGGATGCTTATGCCCTTATGCGGAAAAATGTCCACAATAATCCGCATGGAAATATAGACTATGAATGTATTTTGTAGGTACTGATCTTTTGCAGGAACGGATCTTTTGCAGATACTGATCTTTTGAATGTGTACAGCAACTTTCTGTGCAGCATCTTGCAAAGATTTCTATCTAATGGGGAGTTCAGCTCCATAGAATAGACTGTGTAGGTGTGGCTCTGATACTACATGGAAGAAGGTAAGATTGGTCTGTGATCTTTCATTTTTCCAAAGACTTTTATCTGATGTGTGTACCCACCTTTATTCTTCTTGCTTCAAGGTTGAGGCACGTACTCTATTAGATAGATAGAAGATGCGGCGTATGCTACGACGCGGGACGGCTAGTTTCTGATATAATAGTAATCTTCTGATATAGACCACTTTTCCTGGTCCTTTGGAGTTTATTATAACAAGATTATACTGTATATTATTTTATGTATTGAGAAGCAAAGCATATTGGGAGGAAAAAAATGAAATCTGCAGTGTGTTGAGATTTTCAAACTACTTCAGGAAATTGGAGTCACTATAGATACGCATCAGTTGATCCTGTGGTCTTATTGTACTCTGTCATGTGGAGTTTCAAATAAAGAATACCAGCTTTTTTCATTGACCTTGTCTGGCTTGCAGATCCTTCCTTGTTTGCTTATATGGGTTGGCCTGGCTCACCAGATCCTGCCCCGACTGGTATGATTTGAGGGGGTTTGAGTGTACAGGAACTTTCTTTCTGCAATCACAATAAGCCACTTCAGTGGCGTAGCTACAAACCTCTGGGCCCTGATGCGGAATCTGGATGTGGGCCCCCCTCCTAGCAACACTCGACGCACACAAATCCCTATAGCCAGCTATAGGTCCCTTCAGTATAGGTAGCCAGGCATAGGTAAGCCAGTATAGTTGCCCCCGGTATAGGTTAGCCAGGTAGGTGCCTCCAGCATAGGTAGCCAGTATAGTTGCCCCCAGTATAGGTAAGATAGGCAGGCACCCCCGGTATAAGTTAGATGGGTAGGTGCCCCCAGTACAGGTTAGCTAGGTGGGTGCCTCTAATATAGGTAGCCAGAATAGTTGCCCCCATCATAGGTTAGATAGGTAGATGCCCCCAGTATAGGTTAGTTAGGTAGGTGCCTCCAATATAGGTAGCCAGTATAGTTGCCACCTGTATAGGCTAACTAGGTAGGTAGGTGCCCCCAATACAGGTTAGATAAGTAAGTGCCCCCAGTATAGGTTAGATAGGTAGCTGCCCCCCAGTATAGGTTAGATAGGTAGCTGCCCTCCAGTATAGGTTAGATAGGTAGGTGCCCCCCAGTATAGGTTAGATAGGTAGGTGCCCCCCAGTATAGGTTAGATTAGGTAGCTGCCCTCCAGTAAAGGTTAGATTAGATAGCTGCCCCCCAGTATAGGTTAGATTAGGTAGCTGCCCCCCAGTATAGGTTAGATTAGGTAGCTGCCCCCAGTATATAGTTAGATTAGGTAGCTGCCCCCCAGTATTGGTTAGATTAGGTAGCTGCCCCCCAGTATAGGTTAGATTAGGTAGCTGCCCCCAGTATAGGTTAGATAAGGTAGCTGCCCCCCAGGATAGGTTAGATTAGGTAGCTGCCCCCCAGGATAGGTTAGATTAGGTAGCTGCCCCCCAGGATAGATTAGATTAGGTAGCTGCCCCCCAGGATAGGTTAGATTAGGTAGCTGCCCCCCAGGATAGGTTAGATTAGGTAGCTGCCCCCCAGGATAGGATAGGTAGGTGCCCCCCAGGATAGGATAGGTAGGTGCCCCCCAGGATAGGTTAGATTAGGTAGCTGCCTCCCAGTATAGGTTAGATTAGGTAGCTACCCCCCAGGATAGGTTAGGTAGCTGCCCCCCAGGATAGGTTAGGTAGCTGCCCCCCAGGATAGGTTAGGAAGCTGCCCCCCAGGATAGGTTAGGTAGATGCCCCCCACGATAGGTTAGGTAGCTGCCCCCCACGATAGGTTAGGTAGCTGCCCCCCACGATAGGTTAGGTAGCTGCCCCCCAGGATAGGTTAGGTAGCTGCCCCCCAGGATAGAATAGGTAGGTGTCCCCCAGGATAGGTAGCTGCCCGCCAGGTTAGGTAGGTGCCCCCACCCCAATAATGGAGGGGGGAGCCTCAGCCGCGGGGAGGGAAGCCCGACCTCTCCCTCCCTTCCTCTCCCCGGGCTCCCCCCTCGAAATTCTGAGTGAGCGTGCAGGGTAGCGGCGCTATACTAAACTACTCACCTCCGTCTCAGGTTCCAATCGTCGCTGGTCTCCTCCCGCTCCACATAGATGCTGATACACACGCTGCGTCAGCGTGTATGCAGCGTGTGTATCAGCATCTATGCGGAGCGGGAGGAGACCAGCGACGATTGGAACCTGAGACGGAGGTGAGTAGTTTAGTATAGCGCCGCTACCCTGCACGCTCACTCAGAATTTCGAGGGGGGAGCCCGGGGAGAGGAAGGGAGGGAGAGGTCGGGCTTCCCTCCCCGCGGCTCCGGCTCCCCCCTCCATTACAGCGCACACCCTCAGGGCAGCGAGCGGCACAGGCAACACGGGCCTGGAAACGGGTATGGGCCCCCCGGGCCCCTCCCCCGCCTCTTCAGGAGCCGGGCCCGGTCGCGAAGGCGACTGCTGCGACCCCAGGCCCTACGCCCATGAGCCACTTGCATCTGTAATGTGAGTGGCTCTGACACCTCCGTGGGTGGAACTTAGTACTCTCCTCTCCACTCTCCTTAGTTTTGCAGTGAGCAAGCCCACTCTGATCTGCTCTACAAGTGAAAGTAGCCTGTACTGCGCTCCATAAGCTACCAGGCGCATCATTGCTAACAAGGGAAGAGATACCCGGCAGTGCGTGTGGGAGGACCGTGACAATACTTTTATCAGTGATTGCAAAGTGGAAGTGGTAACACTGCATCCTCTTTTGTTTATATTCACATTATCCCTCATTTTCTCCAAGCTGCTTACTTCTACAGTACTGTATAACCAGCACTGGGGCCATTCTTCTCGTCTTACAAATGTAGTCAGGCATCAAGTCACTTGCAACCAGCCTGAAGAGAGCAGCCGAATTCGGGTTTCACACGGACATGTGATGCATGCTTCGCCCATTGACATATGATGCACGCGCCACTCACTTTTTACTATATCCAGAGCCAGAGACACGTAGGGGCAAAAAAAGCATGTTTACTATAACAGAAGTTTTATTATATCAGAGTTTACTATACCAGGTGTTGCTCCCATAGACCCCTAGAGTCAATACTTTTAAAAAGCATTGAATGCATCCAAATCTAGTTTTTACTCACATCTGTTTATGTTACGCCTCAACTCATCCACCAGCTCGGAACTCTTCATCTTTATATCGCTCCACATTGTCTGGAACTGCTTCACAGACAGCGTGTGCTGGTACTTCTCAGCCAGGCGCTCCCTCATGTGGGCAACAAGGGCCCTCTTCTCCTCCCTTCTGCCTCCATCATAATTGCCTCTGATCATTTTCTGGAAATAAAGATTTATAAAAAGGGAGATTTGTGTTGAGATCCCTGATAATTTCCATATTCTATCATACATAGCAGAGCAACATAGCCAATGCAGCATGAATCACCATTCATTTCATTTAACCACTTGAGGACCACAAGCTTACAAACCCCTGGTGACTGAGCTATTTTTTACAATTCAGTGCTCTGCAGCATTAACAGCTCGCTGCAGAGCCATACAGCTTAGCACCCAAATGAATCATGCCTCCTTTTTTGCCCACCAACAGAGATTTCTGTTGGTGGGCTCTGACCGCTGCTGCACGTAGTATTTTTTTTATTCATGTATTTGTTCTTTTTTTTTTTTTTTTAAATAAATTTGTGTATTTTTTTCCACCCTCCCTCCCCCCAATCAGCAGGATCATCTCTCATAGGCATCAGCCTATGAGAGTGATCCTTGTTCTTTGCCGCTGGCAGACTGTTGATGGAGCAGAGCGGCGTGCGCAATCCCCGCGAATCTCTTCCTCCAGGACTTGACGCCGATCTGCGTTAGGCAGTCCTGGGGGAGCCACCTTCCCAACGCTTATTGGCGTTAGGCGGTCAAGAAGGGGTTAAAGTAAACCTGTAATAAGAAAAAGTGCCCCTGGGAGGTACTTACCTCGGGACGGGGAAGCCTCTGGATCCTAATGAGGCTTCCCCCGTCCTCTTCAGCCTCGGCGATCCAGCGCTGGCTCCCCTGGACACAGAGTGGAAATAATATTCACATTCTCTGCTCAGCGGAGCCAAAACGGGTCCACTCTACTGCGCAGATGTCGGAGCCCAAGTGGAGAGACGCTACTGCACGTGTGCACAAGCGGCAGAGAAGGAGATCATCAGGGGGGGGGGGGGGGGGGGTCTCAGAGCTGGATACACTCTACTGAGGAGGAAGGGGGAAGCCTCTTTAGGATCCAGAGACTTCCCCCTCCAGAGGTTAATACCCCACAAGGGACTCTCCTTAAAAGACAACTTAACCACTTCACCCCAAGGCGTTTTTACCCTAACGGACAAGAGCGATTTTCACCTTTCAGTGCTCATTCCTTTCATTTGCCAATAGCTTAAAGCGGTATCGTCACCATAAAAATCAAATTTCAACAGCAACTTGTCTGAGTGTATTAAGTGATAAAGATGCTAAGCCTGCATTCAACTTTCAAAACTTTTTCTGCTGTTATGATTTGGAGTTATCACATACTTAAGGAGCACTGGTCCTTTAGTATTCGTGCCAAAGAATTGCATGCTGGGGGTTCTTTTTATCTATAATCTATTCCTCCTCTTCCCTTTATTTCCCTGCCAGCTGCTTATCTGAAACCTAATCCCCTACTCACTTGTGTTTACAAGCAAGGCTCAGGCGACTCAACGATTGGAGGAGACAAGAAAAAAAGTAAAGGGCAGAAATGACATCACGAGTTAGCCTTAACTGTGGGCAAAAGACATGGCCCCCACCAGGAACAGAATTCTCATCATTTACTATATAACATTTACTGAAATCAAAACGTGGACAGTATAATACATGTGTTATGTAAGTAGATAAAGTATTTATCTACTTATATATATGTTTTTTTTCCCTGGCATAGTATGGCTGATCCTACTGCTTTAATCACTACAAATCACAATGAAATGATCTATACCGTGGTTTTTTCACCACAAATTGGGCTTTTTGGGGTTGATATTTGTTTTTGGTAATTACTTTATTTTCTATGCATTTTAAAGGGAAATACAAGGAAAAAATAAAAAAAATACACTATTTCTCCAATTTCATCCCCTATGGTTTTAATATAAACACTGCTACTGCACATAAAACCCACACATTGTATCTGCCCATTTGTCCTGGTTATCACAAGATTTTAATTATGTCCCTATTACAAAGTATGTTGACAATATATTATTTGCAAATAGAGGTGTATTTTTTTTTTATTGTGGGTTTTTTTGTTTTACAATTTTCATGTGCACGTGCACAGGGATGCACGTGCACACGCGGGAGCGCGCTCGTGCACCCACGCGCACATCGGCAGCAGCACTGTCTGACTTATAAAAACGTCCTGGAGCCGTTAAAAGGCTCTAGCAGGAGGTTTTTATAAGTCTGTTTGTCATTAGTTAGTGGTTAAAGGATACCTGAAGTGACATGATGAGATAGACATGGGTATATACAGTGCCTAGCACACAAATAACTATGCTGTGCTCCCTCTTTTCTTTCTCTGCCTGAAAGAGTTAAATATCAAGTATGTAAGTGCTCAGTCCTGACGCAGACAGGAAGTGACTACAGTGTGACCCTCACTGATAAGAAATTCCCCCTTTTACCTCTTTCTTGCTCTCAGAAGCCATTTTCTGCTAGGAAAGTGTTTTATGGTTGGAATTTCTTATCAGCGAGGGTCACACTGTAGTCACTTCCTGTCTGAGTCAGGACTGAGTCAGCTACTTACATACCTGATATTTAACTCTTTCAGACAGAGGAAGAAGAAAAGGAACACAGCATAGTTATTTGTGTGCTAGGCACTGTACAGACACATGTCTATCTCATCATGTTACATGTCACTTCAGGTATCCTTTAAGTGAGAGTGATATGGAGGCTGCCATATTTATTTCCTTTTAAACAATACTAGTTGCCTGGCAGCCCTGCTGATCTATTTGGCTGCAGTAGTGTTTGAATAACACCAGAAACAAGCATGCAGCTAATCTTGTCAGCTCTGACAATAACATCAGAACCACCTGATATTCTGCATGCTTGTTCAGGGTCTATAGCTAAAAGCATTAGAGGCAGAGGATCAGCAGGACAGCAACTGGTATTGTTTAAAAGGAAATAAATATGGCAGTCTCTATATACCTCTGGTTAGAGTTGTCATTTAAGAGAATTTAAGTGAGTAGCAATAATGAAAGGTTTGATGGAAAAGTGAGAAAGAACGTGAAAGGGGGGGGGGGGGGGGTAATGAGGTTAATATTGGACACCTTTTTATGATTGCTATATTTGACTCTCATAATTATTTGCTGCTCTGGTTCATTGGGGTCCTCATCATTATTTAATTATTTATTGTATTTATAAAGCGCCAACATATTACACAGTGCTGGTAGACTCAAGTAGACCTACACTCTTGCACAGGACAGAAGGAAAACAGATAAATGCACCCTGTATGTATTTAGTGAGTTCATTTGTGTCTAATCACAAGTTGTAATTTGATCTTTCCTGTGTCACCTGACTGCCATGGCAGATAAGCTCATTTGAAAGCACAGGATGTTGTTTGCTTCCATGAAAGCAGGAAGTAGAAATGGCGCAGATTTATTTCAGGATTTGTATCAGCTGTAACAAAGAAATGTTTTTTTTTTAAAGGGAATTGAGAGGGATATGGATGTTTCCTTTTAAATAATACCAGTTACTTGTCAGTCCTGCTGATCTCTTTGGCTGCTGTAGTATCTGGATCTCACACCTGAAACAAGCATGCAGCTAATCCAGTCTGACTTCAGTCAGAGCACCTGATCTGCATGCTTGTTGAGGGGCTGTGGCTGAAAGTATTAGAGACACAGGATCAGCAGGAGAGTCAGGCAACCGGTATTATTTTAAAAGGGAAAATCCATATCCTTCTCAGTTTAGGTACCCTTTAAATGTTGTGTATCTTTTAGAGCAGAGAGGAAGTACTGAGTTCAGGTCCACTTTAAAGAACAAGTGACACACATGCTAACCTAGAAATAAAAAACACATATACAAGTAGATAAATACTAGATCTACTTACATAACAGCTGTATTGCACTGTCCACGTTATGATTCCTGTGAATTGTATAAAGAAAAAGCAGAGAATCCTATTCTAGACAGTTTCCATCTTGGTTACCTTTGAATGAAGCTAATTCTGACATCATTTCCTCCCTCACTTTTTTTTTCTCCTCTTGCTAATTGTGTATTCGTTACCCGCCCTCCTCTTAGAGTATTCAGACACTCCCACTGAGGTCTATACTAGGAAGTGCACTGTCTTATGTCCTTAGAAGGAGGGAGAACTAAAGGGAAGAGTAGGAATATATTATATAAAAAGACCCACCCTTAGCATGCATCTTTTTGGCAATGGCAAATAAAGGGCCAGTGCTCCTAAGGTATATGATAACTCCCATAACAGAAAAAGTTTTGAAAGTTTTTAATGCAGGATTAGCATCTTTATCACTTAATACACTCAGACCAGTTGCTGTTAAAATTAGATTTTTATGGTGACAATCCCACTATAACCTGCTGGGCATTCTGATTCCCGCGGGAGGTTTTTTTTTTCACCCAATTTTTTTGTTATCATGTAGCTAGCCTATCGCTAGCTACATGATTCCCCCTCCCACCCTTCCGATCGCCGCTGGCGATCATGCCCAGCAGGAAATACCGTTATGAACGGGATTTCCTTTAGGGCTTCCCCCGTCGCCATGGCGACGAGCGGAGTGACGTCATTGACGTCGTGACGTCACAGGGAGCCCCGATCCACTCCATAGCGCAGCCTGGCGGTGATTGGTCTGGCTGCGCAAGGGGTCTGCGGGGGGGCCCTCTTTCGCGGTGGGTAGCGGCACATCGGCGGCGATCGAAAAACAAACATGCATCTAGCAAAGTGCTAGCTGCGTGCTTGAAAAAAAAAATTGTGCAAATCGGCGTTACTGGACGAGATCAGCTCGTCCAAAACGCTAAGGAGGTTAAAGGCCTCATAAGAATTATTGCTGCATGTACGATCTACACATAGGTCTCAATTCATAAAAGGCTGTGTGAAAAAAATCTGGACTTCAAAATACTGCATTCCACATTTTAGACTTTTGTGCGCTAATTCATAAAAATATTTACAGGTGCGGTAGAAGTTCGGTAATATACCGTCTTCAACAGACAAAAACTTGTTCGGTAACAGCAGAAGAGAGTGAAGTATCTCTGTGTTGTTACATGCTGTTCCGTGCAGTGAGGGCGTCACTATAGCAAAAGGCATCCTGACATTCCTTTGGAATGTACGTTAGTTATACTGCCTCGGCTCCCTCTGAATCTGTCCGTTAGTCTTTCTTAACATTTTATTTATTTGCCACAGTTTAGATGAACTCCAAGAAAATTTAAACATGCCCTGCTAGGGCAATTTCCCCACTAGATCCTCCGCATCTTTAAACAGGAACCTAAGGGGTTAAATGGCTGAAGTGCTCCAGGGGAAGCCTCTTTTGCTCTGTTCTCTCTGCTTGCTGCCTGGGGGGTAGAAAAGCTTGTTCCACCCGAGAAGCCTTCGCAACTTAGCAGCATTCGATCAGCAGGACTTGCAGAAGGCGGGGGCTGTTTCTACTGGTTCTCTGCTCCTGTCAGTCATAGCTTTCTGTGCTTCTGTTTGTTACAGCTCTGCAGTCTCCACACTGTTTACACCACACCAGAGGTGCCAGTAATGTTTCGGGTTTTTACCGCATGTTGTAGTCTTTATGAATTGACATTTACTGACATTAATTGGGGTTTACCACACAAGTCGGTAATTTACCTCACTGATCGGTCACAGATCTTCTATATTGCTTTTCTGTATTTACTACAGTACCTTATCAAAATGAGTACACCACTCACATTTTTGAAAAAAAATTATATCTTTTTATGTGACAACACTGAAGATATGACACGCTAATCTAATGTAATACAAAGCACTTTGTGTTCATCTTGTATAAAAGTGTACATTTTCGTAGTACAGTCACAAAATAAATCAAATCACCACCATTAACCCTCCCGGCGGTACGCAGTTTCAGTGGCTGCGTCCGTGGGAGATTTTTTTTTAATAAAATGTGTTTTTTTATTTGTTAGCTAGCACCTTGCTAGCTAACTATCTGCCCCAAGTCCCCGACACCTCTCTGACCACCCCTTCCCACCCCCCCCCCCCCCGATCGCCGCCGGCAATATTTACCCGTCCTTGATCCCGCGAGAGCCGCAGCTTCACCAATGAGCTTCACTGATCGGACAGGACGTCATGCGCAGTCCCGATCCTCCCCATAGCAAAACCTGGAGCTAATTGGGAGGCTGCGCCATCGCAGGATCCCGGGGGGTGCGTATAACGGCGGGGGCGATCGGTGGGGACCGGAGGGACTTGGGCCACATGGTTAGCTAGTGAAGTGCTAGCTTAACAAAATACAACCATTTTTATAAAAAAAAAAAAGAACCTCCCGGGGCCATGTGATCCCCCGGCGGCATAGCTCGGGCTTACCGCTAGGAAGGTTAAAGTCTAAACCTCGGGTGACAACTGTGAGTACACCCCCACCCAATGTGACTTTTTTCCCTCTCCTGGGGATGTTACACAATAGTTTGTAGAAGGTCTTGGGTATATGCTACTTGGGGGAGGTGGAAGAGGTCTGGCCATCTATACTTTCTTGGAGTGAGGAAGAGAGGTCTGGCTTCCTATACATTACCGGGGAGGGGGGGGACAGGTCTGGCTATCTATATATTACTGGGGGAGGGGGGGACAGGTCTGGCTTCCTATACATTACTGGGGGGGGGACAGGTCTGGCTATCTATATATTACTGGGGGGGGGGGGAACAGGTCTGGCTTCCTATACATTACTGGGGGGGGGACAGGTCTGGCTATCTATATGTTACTGGGGGGGGGGGGACAGGTCTGGCTATCCATATATTATATTACTGGGGGAGGGGGGACAGGTCTGGCTATCTTTACATTACTGGTGGGACAGGTCTGGCTACCTATACGTTACTGGGGGGGAGAGGTGTGCCTACCTATACATTGCTGGGGGAGGGGGAGAGGTCTGGCTGCCTATATTTATACGTATATCAGATATACATACATACAGATATATATCAGATGTCGAGATGCATAAATATGAAACCTACAAAGAAATGCATTACTGCAACATATACTATACTGTTTATACTCTAAAGCCCTTATGCTATTAACTTTTTTCTCCTGAGTTTTCTCCTAGGTGATATTTTAACACCTTGCCAACAAAATTAAGAAACTAACAAGTAAGAAAATACCAATTTTGATAGTACTCTTTTCACCTACTTTTTGGTACTTTTGCGATTGCAATATGCTGAAAATTTATTTTAAAAAGTAAAAAGAATTATCACTTAGGAAAAAAGTCAGGAGAAAAAGTTAATTGCACATGGGCCTAAATGTCTATTTTCACACTGCGCAGTGGCCCAACAGTAAGAGCTGCAGTCCATGAACCCGCAGGTGGTCCCATTCAGGGCTGTTTTGGAAGGCAGGAGGGGTCACAGCATGAGGGGAGAGCACTGGCCACACATTGGCAGGGAGGGGGACACTCCCCCTCCTCCCTTACCTCGGGCTCTCCACTCTGCGCTCCCCTCCAGCATCATTCAGCGGCAGCAGGCGGCGGGCAGGAACACATACCTTCATGCGTTCCACGCGCCAGAGGTTCCGCTCTCTAAGAGTCTGACACTACTTCCTGTTTAAACAGGAAGTGGCATGAGGCACTTCGAGATCGGACCTCTGCAGTGGATGGAGGTATGTGCTCCAGCCAAACCGCCTACTGCCACTGATTGATTGAGGGGCAGCGCTGAGGGGAAAGCCCGAGGTGAGGGGGGGGAATGCTGAGCAGGCCCCAGGGGAGGGGGGCAACCAAATCTTTGCAGGGGGCCAGGTGGTTTCTAGTTATGCCCCTGCTGGTGCTTTACGACGGTCAATGAACATATGAAGAGTGAAGGGTTTGCATTGCAAGCAATGTCTCGCATACAACTAAACAAACAGGGCATAAAAAGGGTGTTTCAGAAATGCATTGCACTAACAATATCATAAGATTGCATTTCTTTTGCGATTATACAGTCCAACGCAATGCGTTGATGTGAGAGATTGTACAACAAAAGAAAAGAAACGTATACGTTTTTAAGGAAAAAAAACTTTATTTTTTTTTCATTTGCAACATGCAAATATTTTTTTTTCTTTTTTAAAGCAACATGAAAATGGAACAAAAAAACAAAACACTTTTTACAAAAAACAAAGAACCTTCTTAGGAGTTGGATCTCCTCCTGATCCCCTTCAGCTGGTCAATCTGCTCCTGCTGCCGATCCAGTATTTCCCGCAGCTCCTGCATCTGCTGCTGCAGGACGTGGATTTCACGCCTCATTCTCTGCATTTCTCGCCACTGGCTCCGGACTTCTTTCTTCAGCCTCCTGTGAGAGGCTAGGGACGCTGTGGAAAAAAATGGAGAAAATAGGTTAACCCAGTTGATACAGAGAATTATACATTTTATATGCAACAATGGTATGAACATGTTTACTTTTATTTGAATAAAACAATGTGCAATGCCTCTGTTACACAAATAACACTTTACCTTAAATGGACACTTAAAGGACTAAACGTATAATAATTTGGCCTCGTAAGTCCTTTAAAGCGGAATATAACCCTGCATTTCAACTTTGCTCTAAAACATTATTTACAGTATATTATATGCAACCAGCATTTTTTTTTTTTTTACTAGACCAGCATTGGAAGAGTTACACAGAGCTTTAAAGTTCCTGGAGATTTCTGCAGAGGCATCCGAAGCTGACATAGATACATTTTGTTTACATAAATGTATCTAAGTGTTGAATGTAACTCACTCTCTCTGACTGAGAAGGAGTTGGAGGACAGCCAGAGTGTGTAACATTTCTAAATTGATACATTTAACTAAATAGAATGTAACAATCTGAACTTCTGCATATCTCTCCATGGAACTTTAAACCTCTGTGTTTAACCCTTCCAATGCTGGTCTAGTAAAAAAAAAAATGCTGGTTGCATAGAATATGCTGTAAATAATGTTTTAGAGCAAAGTTGAAATGCAGGGTTATATTCCGCTTTAAGCCATGAATAAAAAAAAATAGTTTTACTTTCTTGGGGCTTCTACCCGCCCCCTGCAGCCGTCCGGTGCCCTCACAGTCACTCACAGAGCTTCCGGTACCCCGCCGCCAGCTAGTTTCATTTTTGCTGACAGGCCTGGTCACACATTTTTCTTCACGTTCCCATCCGCAATAGCATCCTGGGGGGGGGGGGGGGGGACGACGGAGGATCCGCGAGTGACTGCGAGGGCACAGGACGGCTGCATCGGGCTGGTAGAAGCCCCAGGCAAATACAACTAATTTTTTTATTCCTGGCTTAAGTGTCCCTTTAAAGGATACCAGAGTCAAAGATCTAATCATTAAAAGACATGGTGGTGGTGGGACGGGTTCAGCAGTCACTTACCCCTCCCTCTGTTTAAAGATGTGTGCCTCTGTTCCCCCGTGATAGCCTCGTTTGCGGCTCCTGTCCACTATTCAAATACTGCGCCCTTTGTGTGCTTGCTCCAGTCCTGCTGGCGTCCCAGCGCGTGCTCTCCGCAGCTCTCCGCAGTTCATGCTGAGGAGACGGGAGCGCGCGCGCACGTCTCTAAGTGGCGTAAGAGGGCGCAGCGCTTGAATAGTGGACGGCTGGACGGAAGCCGCAAACGCAGGATATAACGGGGGACTGGTGGTTTTTGAACAGAGGGAGCGGTAAGTGACTGCTGAACCCCTCCCACCACCACCACCACATGTTTTTTAATGCTTAGATGCTTGGCTCTGGTATCCTTTAACCATATATACACCATGGTTTCTATGTTTAATGACATCTGATGCATTTTATAAATCTCCATGAATGTTTGCCACTATTATTTATTATTTTCAATACATTGTTTTCTAGCACACATTTGTACAGTCAATAAATGGCTCGTCAGGAAGTCCATGTATGTTGACATGATTAAGGCAGCATTAACACTTTCATGCACACCAGATGTGTTTGTATGTAGTTGATGTTTTTAAAACATATATTTAGAATGGAGGAATACAGGATTGTTGAGCACCTTTGAGGATGATGTACTAATGGCTGTTACTTACAAAAGAAATTGTCTGAATAATGAATGCATCCATTCATCTGTCAATAACTATATCACACTGAAATGATCTATACATTTTTTTGCCACCATTTAGGCTTTCTTTGGGTGGTACTTCTTGCTACAAATTATTTTTTTCAAAGTGCATTTAATGGGAATGAGAAAAAAAATGTAAAAAAAACTAACAAAAACACATTATTTCTTAGTTTTTGGCCATTATAGTTTAAAATAAAATGTCCTACTGTAGATAAAACTCACACATTTGATTTGCCTATATGTCCCGCTTATTGCAGAGATTAAAATATTTCCCTAGTATAATGTATGGCGCCAATATTTCATTTGGAAATAAAGGTGCATTCTTTCAGTTTTGTGTCCATCACTAATTACAAGCCCACATTTTAAAAAAATAACAGTAATATACATTCTTAACATAGAGTCGCTAAGGCAGGCATGGGCAAACTTGGCCCTCCAGCTGTTGAGGAACTACAAATCCCACAATGCATTGCAGGAGTCTGACAGCCACAGTCATGACTCATAAAGGCAAATGCATTGTGGGATTTGTAGTTCCTTAACAGCTGGAGGGCCAAGTTTGCCCATGCCTGCCCTAAGGTAACTATGCTTTTTTTGTCTTTCTTCTTTGGGTACTAAGTGAGAGTGTGGGAGGGAAGGAGTTAATTTAAAATATAAGTGTGGGTCTTTTTATTACAATAAATGTTTGTAGGTGTAATTTTACCATTTGGCCACAAGATGTCCTCGCACATAATTTTCTAACAGGAATTAATGCGTGGACGTGTTACTTCGTTTTGTTGCAAAGACCATGGCATCTCATGGATGCCGGTGATCATTGACACGGGGACTTAGATTAATGAACTGTGGTCCCATTCATCTCCCCTCTAGCGATCGGCGGCGAGAGCCAGCACGGGAACGAGCGGAGTGTGCTTTGGCAAGGGATGAGTATCTATATCCCTGCGAGATGCAGCCGTGTTTTGCAGGGGCGAGGGCAAGTGGTTAAGTAACTGCTGAATTGTCATAGAAAGACATGCTGGTTGCATAATTTGACCTAACTTAATCAGGGGATATGTTGTTCAGATAATGTGGTTTGTATTTGTATTATAGTAATAGTTTGTGTATTTGTATTATAGTAATGGTTTGTATTTATAGTATTATAAAATAAGAACCTGTAATGTAATGCTTATACCCTAACATTTACTTGAATTTCAATAATATTCGTATAGTAAACGGTTTACCATATTGCGGTGTTCGGGGGGATCTCCGGACCACCCGTTGTCTCCATGGAGAAGGACCTGGTGTGGGTGCTTGAGATAGTCCTGGTCTGGGTGCTGGAGATAGTCCTGGTCTGGGTGCTGGAGAAGGTCCTGGTCCGAGTGCTGGAAAAGGGCCTGGTCTGAGTGCTGGAGTAGGGCCTGGTCTGGGTGCTGGAGTAGGGCCTGGTCTGGGTGCTGGAGATAGTCCTGGTCTGGGTGCTGGAGATAGTCCTGGTCTGGGTGCTGGAGAAGGTCCTGGTCCGAGTGCTGGAAAAGGGCCTGGTCTGGGTGCTGGAGAAGGTCCTGGTCCGAGTGCTGGAAAAGGGCCTGGTCTGAGTGCTGGAGTAGGGCCTGGTCTGGGTGCTGGAGTAGGGCCTGGTCTGGGTGCTGGAGATAGTCCTGGTCTGGGTGCTGGAGAAGGTCCTGGTCCGAGTGCTGGAAAAGGGCCTGGTCTGGGTGCTGGAGTAGGGCCTGGTCTGAGTGCTGGAGTAGGGCCTGGTCTGGGAGCTGCTCCCAGTTGCTGCTGGTCCACCTGAGGCTGTGGACGAGGTCGGGGAGCATTTCCAGCTGTAGAAGAAGTAATAAATGATATAATGTGATCCAAAATATTTGATAAAATGGATAAAAAGGATTAACTTTTTATTCAAACTACAACTATTTTTATTTGAAAAATAACTTTGATAAGCCCCTACTTTATTTAAGAACAGAAAAAAATTATACTACCTCTCATTTCTTTATTGGACATAAAAGAACTCTTCAATGCAGTGAAATAAAGCTAGACTATAAAGAGCGTTCTTAAAGAACACCCGAAGCGAAAATAAATGAATGAAATAAATGATCGCATCGATCTTTCTTCTTCTAGAAATGACTTAAGATATTCCACAGTTTTATTTTATGTTTAAATCTACTTTTTAAGTTTTAACTGTTTTATTATTTTTGCATAATGACACATTCATCAACTTATACAAGAGCTAAAATCTATGAACTAATGACCCCTTTTATCTCTCTCCTGCTCTCAGAAGCCATTTTCTTCTAGGAAAGTGTTTTATAGTTGGAATTTCTTATCAGTGAGGGTCACACTGTAGTCACTTCCAGGACTGAGTCAGCCACTTACATACCTGATATTTAACTCTTTCAGATAGAGAAAGAAAAAAAGGAACACAGCCTAGTTATTTGTGTGTTAGGCACTGTACATACCCATGTCTATCTCATCATGTCACTTCGGGTATCCTTTAAAATCAGACTGGCGTGACGGTTCATCTTTCAGCAGGACAACAACCCCAAGCAGACAAGCAAGATATCAAATAGTGGCTTCAGGACAACTCTGTGAATAACCTCAGGTATCCCAGCCAGAGCCCAGACTTATATCCGATTGAACATCTCTGGAGAAATCTTAACATGGCAGTGCACCAGAGCTGGATCATCCACAAGGCAAACCTAGGCAATTGCCTAGGGCCTGGAGAGGATCTAGGGGCCTGGTTACCACTACTAGCACCCACCAAATATTTCTAAAAAAAAAAAAGGCCAGTTATCATCAGTGGTTGGCAAAAACTGATATCTTACCTAAGGCCCCATTTCCTTGTAATCCTTTTCTGATATGCGCCAACGCTTCCCATCCAAGCTAATAAAGCTTGAGAGGTGCTGCAAAGAGGAATGGACAAAACTGGCCAAAGATAGGTGTGCCGAGCTTGTGGCATCATATTTAAAAAGACTTAAAGAGAACCTGTATCAAAAAGTTCTCCTGGCGGGTACTCACCTCGGGAGGGGGAAGCCTCAGTGTCCCAATGAGGCTTCCCCCACCCCTGTAGCTGCAGGCAGTCCGGCACTGGCTCCCCCGAAGTGTCCCGGAATCCTCCCTCGACAAGCGCCGATTTAGTTACCTTTCCTGGCTCCAGCGGGGGCGCTGTTGCGGCTTTCCGCATGGAGATAGGCGAAAATAGCCGATCTTTGTCGGGTCTGCTCTACTGCGCAGGAGACTTCCGCCTGCGCAGTAGAGCGGCCTGACAGCAATCCGCTATTTCCGCCTATCTCCGAGGCTGAGAGACGATACTAAGCCTGCGCTGGAGCCACTATTCGGGGAGCTTTATCTTCCCAACAGTGGGACCGAGGAGGACGGAGGAAGCCTCGATAGGATCCAGAGGCTTCCCCCATCCCAGGTGAGTACCCCCCAGGGGAGGTTTTTCTCAATACAGGTTTTCTTTAAAGGATGTAATTGCTGCCAAAGGTGCATCAAAGTATTGATCAAAGTCTGAAAATACTCATGTACACGTGATTTCTCAGTATTTTTATTTTTTTCAATTTGCCAAAACCTTAACCTCTTAAGGACCACAGACTTACACCCCCCTAGTGACCAGGCTATTTTTTACAATTCAGGCCAGTGCAGCTTTAATAGCTTGCTGCAGTTCCCTACAATGCAGCACACAAACCGAACCCCCCCCTTTTCTGCCCACCAACATAGCTTTCTGTTGGTGGGCTCTGATCGCTGCAGTTTTTTTTTTTTTTTTTTTTTTTTTATAAAATTGCTTTTTTTAAATTTAATTTTCCCTCCACCCGATGGCCAATCACAGCGATCCTCTCATAGGCATCAGCCTATGAGAGGTGACCACGTTTGGAGCCTCTCCAGGGGACAGCTGAGTGACACGGCTGTCCCCAGTACAGAGCTGCATTAGATCGCAGCACTGTACATTGTAAATAGATGGCGGTTACGCCATCTAACAGTCTGCCGTTGGGAGACTGATGACGGAGCGGAAGTCCATCACTCAAGTGGGGATGCGTGCGCGTCGACGTGCGCGATCCCCTGCAAAACACTCCTCCTCCAATCAGCGTTAGGCAGTCGTAAGGTGGTTAAGTAAACTTTTTTCAGGTTGTCATTATGGGGTGTTGCGTGTAGAATTCTGAGGGGAAAAAATGAATTTAATCCATTTTGGAATAAGGCTGTAATATTACAAAAGGTGGGAAAACTCATGCGCTGTGAATAGTTTACGGATGCATTTATGGATATACACACACATCTTTATTATAGTATTCACAGCCCATGGCATTTTTTATAGGATAAATAGATACAGTATATAAAACCCAATATAGATATACATAAACTAATACTCTGCTGACGTACATCGCATATCCGCCACTACGCTGTCCACAAACGCTTGGTCCCTCCTTTTAAAGTCTGACCATAATTGTTGGACCTTCTTTGGCTCCAGGACCCGATTAAATTGGGTCCTCAGGATCCTTCTGACCTTCTGCACCAGGGAACGTTTCCCCTCTGTGTTACAGAGGTCATAGTTGCCTCCGGTAAAGGTCTGAAAAAGAAATAGAACAGTATTATTACCCATTATATGTGTTATACAATGCTTAAAGGGAATCCGAGCTCAAGTAAAAAAAGAAAGTTGTACTCACCCGGGGCTTTTTCCAGCCCAGTGCTGGTCGGGAGGTCCCACGACGGCGTCCTGGCTCCTCTCCTAGTCCCCGTTCCGGAATGGCTGACCGTCCGCAGCCCGGGCGACACTCTGCTGAGTGTCGGGCTGTTCCTTCCGCGTATGACGCGGCTGACGTCACACGCAGGCCACCTCGCGTCATCACGGCGGCCGGCGTGAAAGTACTGCGCATGCGCGATTAAAGCGCGCATGCGGCGTACTGCCACGCCGGCCGCCGTGATGACGCGAGGCGGCCGGCGTGTGACATCAGCCACGTCATACGCGGAAGGAACAGCCGAGTGTCGCCCGGGCTGCGGCCGGTCAGCCATTCCGGAGCGGGGACTAGGAGAGGAGCCAGGACGCCGTCATGGGACCTCCCGACCAGCACTGGGCTGGAAAAAGCCCCGGGTGAGTACAACTTCCTTTTTTTACTTGAGCTCGGAGTCCCTTTAATTAGGCTTCTTCTTAATTACATCATAATGAAATACACAAGTAAAAAAATAGGGTTGTGTTCATGAGTCCTTAAAGGGGCACTTTAACGAAAATTGGATTTCTGGCATAACCCTCTTAGCATGTACCTAAATTAAAAGCATCGAAAACCAAGCAGCTTTTGCTTTTTTTAAATGCTTGTAAAGGTTATACAGAGCTCATGCAGAGATCCTGCCCATCCCCCTTCCTCTGCTGACTGGGGCTGCTCCATAGCAGCTCTCTCTCTGCTGAAGCTGACGCTGGAATGTTGAAGATGTTAGATAAACAAATAAGCAAGGTAAATGACTTTACAGTCCCGTTTACACTCACTCGGCTACTTCTGTTTGCAGTGCCATGAACTTCCCCAGCACACAGCCTGCCATTTCCCATACACCAGAAAGAGAGAGAGAGAGAGAAATCAGCTGTTAAACTCAGCCTGACTTAGCAGGGGGATGACACGTCGTTTAGCTCCAAGATGCGTCGGGAAGGATATCTTCATCTGCTCTGTATAACCTGTCAAGGACACATTTAGAAAAAATAAACTGCTTGGCATCTGAAGCTCCTAATGTTAGGTACATGATAACAGGGATATGGCAGACACCTAATTTTCATCATAGCACCCCTTTAAAGACTCGAATTTGTGATTTAAATGAGGCTTAATTGCCTCAGCTGTGCGGCTGGGAGAGAGGGGGCTACTTACCCATAAGTCCGCTGTCTTCTGTGCGTTCCAAACGTCTTGCACGCGCCCTATTGGATGCGTTGCAAGACTCACTACCGCACATTTCCTCCTTTAATATTAATATCATCATTACTGATGATATTATTAACCACTTTCGCATTTAGGACGTAGCTCCTCCATCCACAAATTGCTTGCTGGACATAGGAGCTACGTCCATGAAAGAAACTCGTTGCCGTGGCCGATTGCGCGTTCACCCGCGGGGGTACTCGTTGCTGCTCGTTAGCCCGGAGATCAATGAATAGTTCCCATTCATTGGTCCCCGTGTTAATGAACGACGGCATCAATGAAATGCCTGCGTCATTGCGATGTCGGAAGTAACACATCCACGCATTACTTCCTGTTTAGCATACTAATTGTACGCAACAGAAGTAATGCAGGAGGACATCTTGAGGTAAAATAGTAAAATTACACTTACATGCATTTATTTTACAAAACAGACTTACACATGATTTAAAATGAACTCCTTACTTCCCACACTGTCCCAAAAAAAATACCTATATAAAACTTTTAATAAAAAAAATCAAAATTAAAACATACTACCTTCGGGTCTAAACTTTAATATACATGTCAAGAGGTTATATTACTATTATTTTTTCAAATTATGGGCTTGTAAATTGTGACTCAAAACTGAAAAAAATTAAACTTTATTTCCAAATAAAATTTTGGCGCCACACATTGTGATAGGGACATCGTTTAAACGGTAAAATAACCAGAACAAACGGGCAAATAAAATAAATGGGTTTTAATTATGCTAGCATGTATTATTTTGAAACTATAATGGCCAGAATCTGAGATATGAGAAAAAAGGATTTTTCCCCATAATATTCCAGTTAAAATGTGTAACGATTGTGGAACTTTCTCCGTGATCAGCGCACAACGCATGCGCTGATACGGCAGAAATCCTCCACAAGCGTATAATTTGCAGGAACCCAGCAAAAGGTGCTACGCACCCGTAGAGGGAAATTCCTGTCGGCAGATGGTGCTGGGGAGTGCAGAGGAACCAATCCTCTGTACCTCCACAAGTGCCAGACAGGAATTGTACGAAGCGCAGAACGCAATCGCAAGAGAAGCGATTGCGAATGAGAACGAGCAAAGGGACAGGTTGTATGTGTGTGCGCCAATCTAGTTGCCACTCCGTGACAGCGCACACACAACAGCAGATACGAAACAGAAACGCAACCGCAAGAAAGGCGATTGCCAAAAGTGACACAAGGCAGATCAGAACAGAATACGAGGATAGCAAAGGCACAGCAAATCATACAATGAGGAGATACGGAAAATAACAAATGCTAACTGAACGCGAACACTGCACTCATTCGCAACAGTGCACGCGTTCATGCGCGGTCTCCACGTGATAAGCACAATAGAGACAAGCACGCCTAACTAACCATCGACAGACAAACATGTAACAGAGGACGCGAGCGCTTGCTTAACGGTTACCTCACCGAGCCTCCAGCAAGCGTTCGTAGCAGACAAGACAGACACACGAAAACAGGGACAAGCGAGAGATAGGATCCACAGCACTAGCGAAAGTGGCTAGCGCGATCCAGGAAGACAGAACAGAAGGATCCACAGTACTAGCGCAGGACGCTAGTGCGATCCAGGTACAGAGTAGCAGAACAGAAGGATCCACGGCACTAGTGAAAGTGGCTAGCGCGATCCAGGTACAGAGTAGCAGAACAGAAGGATCCACAGCACTAGCGGAAAGTGGCTAGTGCGATCCAAGGAGACAGAACAGAAGGATCCACAGCGCTAGCACAAGATGCTAGTGCGATCCAAGTGAGACAGATCAGAAGAGATAGCTGGTAGCAACCGCTGCACCAGCTATTCTCCAAGAACAGAGATCAGAACGATTTCCTGTCGACCACCGCTGGGACAGGACAATCGCAACAGAACAAACAAAACAGATAAGCAATCCTAACTGCACTAGGGGAACCTGCCTAGCGCAGTTTCAGAAATTACTCTAAGCTGAACTTCAAACAAAGAGTAAGGCTGACACTCCTCCAGGAGTGTTTCACAGGAAGGAATCCTTATGACCAGCCAAGCATTGTGGGAAACACATAGTACTTATAGTACACGCCTCCAATGAATGTGGCCAGGCAATTTGCATGACAACGTATGCAAATTCCTCAGCAAGCACAAGCTGCAAAACTGACAGAAGCTCTTCTTTCCAGAGTCCTGCAGCATGCAAACCTAAACAATGGTCAAAAAGCTGCCTGCCTGCACAGGCAGCTGAGCAGATCATTACAAAATGCATTTAGAAAAAAAAAATTCTTAGCAAAATGTACCACCCAAAGAAAGCCTAATTGGTGGTGGAAAAGATATAGATCATTTCATTGTGATAAGTAGTGATAAAGTTATTGGCGAATGAATGAGAGGAGCGCTGAAATGATGCAGAAGGTAAAAAAAAAGACTGAAGTGGTTAATAATAAAAGTGTTCAAAATTGTAGGAGGAAAGGAAAATATTAGGGATCAAGGATGACTACAAGAAGATATAATTGGCCAGCTACTGTATAACTGCTGGCAGATATTGCAAGCCATCTAGAACTACATCAGGTGAAAGATGTAGGGAGGGGCCCACCTAAGGCTGGTGACAGATATTGGGAGCAAGTAAATAAATATTACCAGATGGTGTGCCGTTTTACAAAAAGTGTCATAACAATTCAGTGTACAATTGCATCTAAAAACCCCATCCAATGAATTGCACTCACCCCTAAAACACCAAATCTGCATGTCTGCAGGCCAATTGGAAAAAATAGTCTCTCACCAGCACTGGTTTCAATATGTGACAAGATCTCATTTGAATCCTGGGAAAAAAGTTCCTCAAAGCTATATGCCTGAGAGTCAGGGGCGTAACTAGAAGTCCTCGGGCCCTCCTGCAAGAATTTGGATGGGTCTATCATATGGCTGGTGATAGATATCGGGAGCCACCTATGGCTGGTGTCAGATATATGGAGCCACCTATGGCTGGTGATAGATATATGGAGCCACCTATGGCTGGTGATAGATATATGGAGCCACCTATGGCTGGTGATAGATATCGGGAGCCACCTATGGCTGGTGTCAGATATATGGAGCCACCTATGGCTGGTGATAGATATATGGAGCCACCTATGGCTGGTGATAGATATATGGAGCCACCTATGGCTGGTGATAGATATATGGAGCCACCTATGGCTGGTGATAGATATATGGAGCTGCCTATGGCTGGTGATAGATATATGGAGCCACCTATGGCTGTTGATAGATATAGGGAGCCACCTATGGCTGGTGATCGTTATATGGAGCCACTTCTGGCAGGTGACAGATATTGGGAGCCACCTATGACTGGTGACAGATATATGGAGCCACCTATGGCTGGTGATAGATATAGGGAGCCACCTATTGCTGGTGATAGATATTGGGAGCCACCTATGGCTGGTGATAGATATTGGGAGCCACCTATGGCTGGTGATAGATATATGGAGCCACTTCTGGCAGGTGACAGATATTGGGAGCCACCTATGACTGGTGACAGATATATGGAGCCACCTATGGCTGGTGATAGATATAGGGAGCCACCTATGCCTGGGGATAGATATACGGAGCCACCTATGGCTGGTGATAGATATACGGAGCCGCCTATGGCTGGTGATAAATATAGGAAGCCACCTATGGCTGGTGATAGATATTGGGAGCCACCTATGGCAGGTGACAGATATCGGGAGCCACCTATGGCAGGTGACAGATATCAGGAGCCACCTATGGCTGGTGTCAGATATTGGGAGCCACCTATGGCAGGTGATAGATACATGGAGCCACCTATGGCAGGTGATAGATATATGGAGCCACCTATGGCTGGTGATAGATATTGGGAGCCACCTATGGCTGGTGTCAGATATTGGGAGCCACCTATGGCTGGTGATAGATATTGGGAGCCACCTATGGCTGGTGTCAGATATTGGGAGCCACCTATGGCAGGTGATAGATACATGGAGCCACCTATGGCTGGTGATAGATATATGGAGCCACCTATGGCTGGTGATAGATATAGGAAGCCACCTATGGCTGGTGATAGATATTGGGAGCCACCTATGGCATTTGACAGATATCGGGAGCCACCTATGGCTGGTGTCAGATATTGGGAGCCACCTATGGCTGGTGATAGATATAGGGAGCCACCTATGGCTGGTGATAGATATATGGAGCCACCTATGGCTGGTGATAGATATTGGGAGCCACCTATGGCAGGTGACAGATATTGGGAGCCACCTATGGCAGGTGACAGATATTGGGAGCCACCTATGGCTGGTGATAGAGATTGGGAGCCACCTATGACTGATGACAGATATATGGAGCCACCTATGACTGATGACAGATATATGGAGCCACCTATGGCTGGTGATAGATATAGGAAGCCACCTATGGCTGGTGATAGATATTGGGAGCCACCTATGGCAGGTGACAGATATTGGGAGCCACCTATGGCTGGTGATAGAGATTGGGAGCCACCTATGGCTGGTGTCAGATATTGGGAGCCACCTATGGCTGGTGATAGATATTGGGAGCCACCTATGGCTGGTGATAGATATATGGAGCCACCTATGGCTGGTGATAGATATATGGAGCCACCTATGGCTGGTGATAGATATATGGAGCCACCTATGGCTGGTGATAGATATATGGAGCCACCTATGGCTGGTGATAGATATATGGAGCCACCTATGGCTGGTGATAGATATATGGAGCCACCTATGGCTGGTGATAGATATATGGAGCCACCTATGGCTGGTGATAGATATATGGAGCCACCTATGGCTGGTGATAGATATATGGAGCCACCTATGGCTGGTGATATATATATGGAGCCACCTACGGCTGGTGATGGATATTGGGAGCCACCTATGGCTGGTGATAGATATATGGAGCCACCTATGGCTGGTGATAGATATATGGAGCCACCTATGGCTGGTGATAGATATATGGAGCCACCTATGGCTGGTGATAGATATATGGAGCCACCTATGGCTGGTTATAGATATATGGAGCCACCTATGGCTGGTGATAGATATATGGAGCCACCTATGGCTGGTGATAGATATTGGGAGCCACCTATGGCTGGTGATAGATATATGGAGTCACCTATGGCTGGTGATAGATATATGGAGCCACGTATGGCTGGTGATAGATACAGTATATGGGGCTTGATTCACAAAAGAGTGCCGACTGTTAGCACAGCCGTTTTCGCGCGAATTTTCGCGTGAAACGATAACGTCTTTGCGCGCAAACGCGAATTTTCGCGCGAAAATGATATCGATTTCGAGCGAAAATTCGTGATCGCGCACAATGCGAAAATTCACGCGAAAACGGCCGCGCTAACAGTTAGCACTCTTTTGTGAATCAAGTCCATGGAGTCACCTATGGCTGGTGATAGATATATGGAGCCACCTATGGCCGGTGACAGATATTGGGAGCCACCTATGGCAGGTGACAGATATCGAGAGCCACCTATGCCTGGTGATAGATATCGGGAGCCACCTATGACTGGTGACAGATATTGGGAGCCACCTATGGCAGAGGACAGATATCGGGAGCCACCTATGGCAGTGGACAGATATCGGGAGCCACCTATGACTGGTGACAGATATTGGGAGCCACCTATGGCTGGTGTCAGATATTGAGAGCCACCTATGGCAGAGGACAGATATCGGGAGCCACCTATGGCAGGGGACAGATATTGGGAGCCACCTATGGCAGGTGACAGATATTGGGAGCCACCTATGGCAGGTGATGGATATATGGAGCCACCTATGGCTGGTGACAGATATTGGGAGCCACCTATGGCAGGTGATGGATATATGGAGCCACCTATGGCTGGTGACAGATATTGGGAGCCACCTATGGCTGGTGTCAGATATTGAGAGCCACCTATGGCAGAGGACAGATATCGGGAGCCACCTATGGCAGGGGACAGATATTGGGAGCCACCTATGGCAGGTGACAGATATTGGGAGCCACCTATGGCAGGTGATAGATATATGGAGCCACCTATTGCTGGTGATAGATATTGGAAGCCACCTATGGCTGGTGATAGATATATGGAGCCACCTATGGCCGGTGACAGATATTGGGAGCCACCTATGGCAGAGGACAGATATCGGGAGCCACCTATGGCTGGTGTCAGATATTGAGAGCCACCTATGGCAGAGGACAGATATCGGGAGCCACCTATGGCTGGTGTCAGATATTAAGAGCCACCTATGGCTGGTGACAGATATCGGGAGCCACCTATGGCTGATGACAGATATCGGGAGCCACCTATGGCAGGTGACAGATATCGGGAGCCACCTATGGCAGGTGACAGATATCGGGAGCCACCTATGGCAGGTGACAGATATCGGGAGCCACCTATGGCAGGTGACAGATATCGGGAGCCACCTATGGCGGGTGACAGATATTGGGAGCCACCTATGGCAGGTGATCGATATATGGAGCCACCTATGACTGGTGACAGATATTGGGAGCCACCTATGGCTGGTGATAGATATAGGGAGCCACCTATGACTGGTGACAGATATTGGGAGCCACCTATGGCAGTGGACAGATATCGGGAGCCACCTATGGCAGTGGACAGATATCGGGAGCCACCTATGGCAGGTGACAGATATTGGGAGCCACCTATGACTGGTGACAGATATTGGGAGCCACCTATGACTGGTGACAGATATTGGGAGCCACCTATGGCTGGTGATAGATATCGGGAGCCACCTATGGCAGTGGACAGATATCGGGAGCCACCTATGGCTGGGGTCAGATTTTGAGAGCCACCTATGGCAGAGGACAGATATATGGAGCCACCTATGGCTGGTGACAGATATCGGGAGCCACCTATGGCAGGTGACAGATATCGGGAGCCACCTATGGCAGGTGACAGATATCGGGAGCCACCTATGGCTGGTGTCAGATTTTGAGAGCCACCTATGGCTGGTGACAGATATCGGGAGCCACCTATGGCAGGTGACAGATATCGGGAGCCATCTATGGCAGGTGACAGATATCGGGAGCCACCTATGGCTGGTGACAGATATCGGGAGCCACCTATGGCTGGTGACAGATATCGGGAGCCACCTATGGCAGTGGACAGATATCGGGAGCCACCTATGGCAGAGGACAGATATCGGGAGCCACCTATGGCAGGTGACATATATCGGGAGCCACCTATGGCAGTGGACAGATATCGGGAGCCACCTATGGCTGGTGACCGATATCAGGAGCCACCTATGGCTGGTGACCGATATCGGGAGCCACCTATGGCTGGTGACAGATATCGGGAGCCACCTATGGCTGGTGATAGATATTGGGAGCCACCTATGGCTGGTGACAGATATCGGGAGCCACCGTTGGCTGGTGACAGATATCGGGAGCCACCGTTGGCTGGTGTCAGATATCGGGAGCCACCTATGGCTGGTGACAGATATCGGGAGCCACCTATGGCTGGTGACAGATAAAACAAGGTCTTTTGACAATTTTTGTCACCCTTGTCACGGCTCTCCTACACATACAGTACCTACATACATCACTCTATGTTGCAGAATAATTCTGCATGTCAACTCACTGCCTAAGTGCCCATACAATTCTATGGGTCTGTTTACAGCACTGCATTGTAAGCGCGCTTCTCCATACATATCGCAAAGTACACAGTTTGTGCAATTTGTGCTATGCGACTTACATAATCAACAGTATACAAGACTTTCGCACTGGACTATTTGAACAATGTCTTCCCTGGCAAAAATGGGACCACTATGCAAGGGAGAGGTAACGTTAACGCACACGTTATACCAGCAGTGCGACGCATGCAGTGAAACATACAATACATATGAGTACATAAGAGGGTACATGTGACATACTCTTCGGGCTTGTTCACACTAAGGCCTCTTGCACACTGCAAGTGATTCAGATTCAGATTCCACTTTTTAATCAGTTTTTACATCCGATTCAGATTCCGATTTGCAGTTTGCTCCCTGCACACTGCAAATCGGAATCTGAATCTGATGTAAAAACTGATTAAAAAGCGGAATCTGAATCTGAATCGCATGCAGTGTGCAAGAGGCCTAAGGGCGCTTCTGAATTTTTTTAAGCGCCGGCGATTTTCAAAATCGCCATAAAAGCGCTTGCGCGATGATTCCCTATGAGAGTGTTCACATCTGAGCGGTTCAATTCCGATCTGGTCACCAAGGCGCTGCCTGTAACATTTTTAGGGCGATTTGCCTATAATGGAAGGTATAGGGAAATCGCAAAGCGCTTCTTCAAAAAGTGCTTTGTATAGCGATTTCCCCAGTGCTTTTAAGAATAAATCCATTGTATTTAATATTTTCCAGGTGAAAGAGTTCACTTCCTGACTGATGTTAGGAAATGAAAAAAACGAATCGCTGTGCAAAAGCGCTTTACTAAAAAATCACTAACGCGCAGGTAAGCACTAGGAGGCGCAAAAAAAAAAATCGTAAAACGCTGGCGTCAGCGATTGCGATTCATGATGTGAACGAGGCCTTCCTGTTCATGATTGCCGTTAGCGTAACTCAGTGCATTCATCCCCGGACACGTCTCAATGCACTCCCAACCCACCAAGTGAACAGTACCATTACAAGATAATTGCATCCTACTACTAATACAACAATATACAGTATTGCCTGATGCATCACACAGTGTGAATGTGTCTCTACTATTAACTGTAGTGGTGCAAGCAAGGTAACAGCGGTAAAACAAAAACATCCCTCTGCAACACCTATGGCACCCTTTTAGATGAGGAATATAAAGAAATGCACAAAAACAGTAAAAAAAAAAAGAAATAAAAAAGAAATAGATAGCTTACCTTAATCAGCATGCTTAATTTCCACAGGAATTCTGGGAGACATTTTTGCAGTCAAGTCCCAAGACTCACCAGTACTCCTCAATACTCAATCGTGCTGGCTAGCATACGTGCCTGCTTGCTTCTTTGCTAAAGTTCCTGTGTATTTGCGCAAGTTAGCCAACCAGCCTCTTCTCAGCTGAGCTTTCGCACTAGGCAGATGGACGCAAATGTTTGAATGCATACAAGCGCATTTTCCACATTGAATATTTAAATATGAGCCACGCACGTACAGTACACTGGCGGATGGACGCAAATCTTTTTATGCATACAAGCGCATTTTTCACACTGAATATTTACATATGAACTGCGCAATACACTGGCGGCCAAACCTGAAGGATTTTATGCATTTTTCACATAGATTATTTATATATGACCCTGCGCATGCGCTGCACACTTGCAAGTGGTCGCAAATGTTTTTACGCATTTGACACGAAATGACACGTAAATTTCGTAATTACGATTTACAGACGTAGTGTGTTGTACATAACGTAATCGAAATTACAAAAAATTACCCGAAATTGCGCACAATTGTAATAGAACCATTATGATCACCACTATTTGTCCGATCTGACAAGATTAGCCACATGCTTGTTTCTGGTGTGTGATTCAAGCACTTCTGCAGTCAAATAGATCAGCAAGGCTGCCAGGCAACTGGTATTGTTTAACAGGAAATAAATATGGCACCCTCTCCATTCTTCTCATTACAGCTGTCATTTAAAAAACAAAAATAAACTTACTTTTATAATATAAATTTTTTCTGCCCTGGTGATGCGGCCGGTCCTCTCGGGTCTGGCAGGCATGATGAATTGCAAGTCTGAGGGTGATAAAATTGGCAAATATGATATATACTCCTCTGCATGATACATATACAATAACAATAATTCTCAGATAGGGGTTTAAAAAAAAACAATGATTTTCAAGGTTGAAAAAAGCCACACATTTTATACTTGTACAGAAATCTACAGGTTAACACAGATCAAAGAGTCACCTGCAACTTCACATGCAAAGTCGAAAAAAAGATGGCCCGACACGTGTTTCGCTGTACCACTTCCTCGGAGGCACATAAACAGCATATACACTCTTTTGGAATAACGACATCCCAGTCTGCCATGGACAGGTCGCGGATTTAGTGTCCCATATTTACTAAAAAGAACCGGAGAGCCACCTATTGATAATTTGTGCGACTAAACTAGGAGCCAGCAACAGACCACCACATAGACCATAGCAAAATCATATACTGTTGCTGTCTCATGCACATATAAATTTTATTACTGCCTTAGCTGCTTAATGCTGAATCACAACACATTAAAATGACACAGACATTTAAAATCACTACCTGGCCAGGAGCGCTTGCAATTTTAATAGGGGACCTGACCCATGTAAACATGCAGCGTTATCGCCCAGCCTTAGCCTATGCAGAAAACGCTCTGCACCACATGGGTCAATAAGGTCCACAGCCCACCACCGCTACACCCTGCACACTGTGCACCGCTGAATCAAACTGCACACTCTCTGCACGGAATGTGGATCCTCATAATGATAGCTCAATACGGAAGTCCGCTTGGAGAGATCAAAAATTTCAGATCAATGTATGCAATCTCAAAAAAATTTTTGATCTCTCCAAGCGGACTTCCGTATTGAGCTATCATTATGAGGATCCACATTCCGTGCAGAGAATGTGCAGTTTGATTCAGCGGCGCACAGTGTGCAGGGTGTAGCGGTGGTGGGCTGTGGACCTTATTGACCCATGTGGTGCAGAGCGTTTTCTGCATAGGCTAAGGCTGGGCGATAACGCTGCATGTTTACATGGGTCAGGTCCCCTATTAAAATTGCAAGCGCTCCTGGCCAGGTAGTGATTTTAAATGTCTGTGTCATTTTAATGTGTTGTGATTCAGCATTAAGCAGCTAAGGCAGTAATAAAATTTATATGTGCATGAGACAGCAACAGTATATGATTTTGCTAGGATTTAGTGTCCTCCGTCCCAGGAATAAAAATGTCCTGGGCAACGTCCAAGATTGGATGAAAGATGTCCTGGGCGACAGGCTCTGTGTGGCTGCAAAATTGCCAGCTTCCGTTCTCTGTCTCCTGCCCACCTCCATGTCCACCCACAGATCCACCAGCTCGAAAGTGTGTATAGATACAGCCAGCCATACGTAGCTGCCCCGCCCCCCAGTGTGCGGTCTCTGACTGGGTGCAGCGTGTGATGTCTCTAAGCAGGGTCGGGCACGTTTGGTTTCCGCCATCATTGCCTGTTATTATCCCCTTCACTCTTCCACCCCGTCCAGTGTTCTCCCCAGAATTTTTTTCCAGCCGGGTGGAATGAAAAAGTAGCCGGGTGAGGCATGATGGGGAAGGCAGGACCAGAGCAACACTGCTTAGGAGGAGGAGGAGGTGAGCCGATGACAGCCGGGTGGTCACCAAAATTAGCCGGGTGGAGCACCCACCTAAAAGAGCCTGGGGAGAACACTGTTTTCCCCTGACCCAGGTTGTATGGCGACTAGACATCCTGCTTTACCCGTGACAGTTCAGTAAGCACACTGAGGGGGCCAATGTTGTCAGGAGGCAGAGCAGGGAGCCAAGGAGAGGAACTTCTGTGACCAGAGTTAGGCAGCCAAGACGTCCAGCGGCCAACCCGGGACATCAGCTGGTCTAGATAGGCAGCACCTAGTGTCACCCTCACAACCAGCAGCACCCAGAATCACCCTCTCACCCAGTGTCACCCTCTCACCCTCCCCCCCCCCAGCAGCACCCAGTGTCACCCTCTCTCCCCACCCAGCAGCACCCAGTGTCACCCTCTCACCCTCCCCCCCCAGCAGCACCCAGTGACACCCTACCACCCAGCAGCACTCAGACTTCCGCAATAACACAGACACTCGCAAGTCGTGTGATTTTTCTACTGGGGAATTGTCAACAGGCTTCTTTTTTATCTTTTACTAGCTGATTGCCCGGCATTGCCCGGGTATGTATTTGGCTGGTGTTGGCTCCGCCTACTTTTTCTAACCCTAACACACAATTACTCACTGACCAAGTTTGTGAGCTTTGCGGTTTTTGGTATCAATAATCTGCACTGAAATGAAACAAATCTGATTGAGTGTGTGTGGCTCCACCCCCTTTTCTGAATTTGAACCCCAGTCACCCAATAACCAACTGTACCAGGTTTGAGGCCTGTGCCATTAACAGTTCAAGAATGGTAGCAATTAAATATTCCCCTTGAAAAGCAACAGGTGAAGTTTGATTCACTTTTGTAGGCTCCACCCACTTTTCTGAATATTAATCCCAGTCACCCAATGACCAACTGTGCAAAGTTTAAAAACCCTACCATTAACAGAATGGCTGCAGTGTACATTTTCCCAGTGAAATTTGTATTTGTCTCCACCCACTGATGACCCGGCGTTGCCCGGGTATGTATTTGATTGGTGTTGGCTCCGCCCACTTTCTAACCCTAACACACAAACACTCAATGATCAAGTTTGTGAGCTTTGGAGTCCTTGGCATCAATAATTTGTATATTCCCATAGAAATTAAACAAATCAGATTGGCTGTTTGTGGCTTCACCCCATCTCCAGCATTTGAACCCCAGTCACGCAATGATCAACTGTAGCAGGTTTGAGGCATCTGCTATTAACAGTGTAAAAATGGCAGCAATTTAAATATTCCACTTGAAAATCAACAGGAGAATTTTGATTGGCTATTATAGGCTCCACCACTTCCCTGAATATCTCAGTCACTCAGTGACCATCTGGGAAAAGATTGGGAACCCTGAAATAAACAGTGTAAGAAGGGCTGCAGTTTACACTTTCCCAGTGAAATTTGTTTTTGGCTCCGCCCACTTTTTGTAACCTGGACACAAAGTCACTACTCAATGCCCAAGTTTGTGAGTTTTGGGGTCCTTGGCATCAATAATTTGTATTTTCCCATGAAATGAAACAAATCTGATTCACTGTTTGTGGCTCTGTCCCCTTTTCTGAATTTGAACCTCAGTGACCCAATGACCAACTGTACCAGGTTTGAGGCTTGTGCCATTAACAGTGCAAGAAAGGCAGCAATTTTAATATTCTCCTTAAAAAGCGACATGTGATTTTTGATTGGCATTTTTAGGCTCCACCCACTTTTCTGATTATTAATCCCAGCCACCCAGTAACCAGCTATGCTAAGTTTGAGAACCCTTCCATTAACAGTGAAGAAGGGCTACAGTTTACAATTTCCCAGAAAATTCTGTTTTTAACTCCACCCACTTTTTGTAACCTTGACACACAGTCACTACTAGGGCTGCACGGTTTTTCGGTTTTAAATTGAAACCGCGATTCATTAGAAGACGATCTTCTGATCATCAGTTTTTTGTGAATCGCAATCGAAATCGCAATTACTGAGATAAAAATCGCAATTTCAATTTTTACCTAAAATCGTGCAGCCCTAGTCACTACTCAATGAACAAGTTTGTGAGCTTTTGGGTTCCTGGCATCAAAATTGTGCTAATGGAAGCAGTTTATCCAGCAAAGAAATCTGGCTGTTTTTGGCTCCGCCCCTTTACTGAATTTGAACCCCAAACACTTAACGACTGAATGTAGCAGGTTTGAGGCCTCTAATATTAACAGTGTAAGAATGGCTGCAGTTTCAATATTCCCCTTGAAAATCAATAGGTGAATTTTGATTGGCTCTTGTAGGCTCCACCTACTTTTCCGAATATTAATCCTAGTCACCCAGTGACCAACTGTGTGAAGTTTGAGAACCCTGCCATTAACAGTGTAAGAAAAGCTGCAGTTTACATTTCCCCATGTAAAAAGTTAGTTGTTTTTGGCTCTGCCCACTATTTCTAATTTTGACATACAGTCACTTAATGACCAAGTTTATGAGCTTTGGGGTCTTTGGCATCAATACGTTGCATTTTACCATTGAAATTAAACAAATCTGATTGGCTGTTTTTGGCCCGCTCCCTTCAGAATTAAAATTTCAGTCTCCCAGTGACTGACTGTAGCAGATGTTAGGCCTCTGCCATTAAGAGTGCATGAATGGCAGCAAAGTAAATATTCCCCTTGAAAATCAAAAGGTGAATTTCGATTGGCTGCTGTAGGCTCCACCCACTTTTCTGAATATTAGTCACAGTCACCCAGTGGCCAACTGTGTCATGTTTAAGAACCCTGGCAATAACAGAATGGCTGAAATCAATCTAACAAATCTGATTGGCTGTTTGTGGCTCCACCCCTTTAGTGAATTTGGATCCCAGTCACCCAATGACTGACTTTATAAGGTTTGAGGCCTCTGCCACTAACAGTGTGAGAATGGTAGCAATGTGAATATTCCCCTTGAAAATTAATAGGTACATTTTGATTGGCTGTTGTAGGTTCCACCCACATTTCTGAATATTCATCCCAGTCACCCAGTGGCCAATTGTGTAAAGTTTGGGAACCCTGCAATGTAAAAAATGAAGTTGTTGGCACCGGCCACTTTTTCTAACCTTGACATACAGTCACTCAATTATCAAGTTTATCAGCTTTGGGATCCTTGGTATCAATACTTTGTATATTCCCATTGAAAAATAAACCAATCTGGCTGTTTGTGGCTCCGCCCCCTTCCTGAATTTGGACCCTAGTCACCCAGTGACCAACTGTACCAGGTTTAAGGCATCTGCTTTTACCAGTATAAGAGAATGGTAGCAGATAAAATATTCCCTTTGAAAATCAAAAGGGGAATTTTTATTGGCTGTTGTAGGCTCCACCCACCTTCCAAAATCTTAATCTGTGACCCAATGACCAACTGTGTAAAGTTTGAGAACCCTGCCATTAACGGTGTAAGAATGGCTGCCATTTATATTTTCCCAGTAAAAGTTGTTTTGGCTCCGCCCACTTTTTGTAACCTTGAAACACAGTCACTCAATGACCAAGTTTGTGAGCTGTAAGGTTCTAGGCATCAAAAATGTGTGAATGGAAGCAGTTTATCCACCAAGGAAATCTGATTGGCTGTATGTGGCCCCGCCCCTTTAGTGAACTTTGACCCCAGTCACCCAATGACCGACTGTGGCAAGTTTGAAGCCTCTGCCATTAAAAGTGTAAGAATGGCAGCAGTTTAAATATTCCCCTTGAAAATCAATAGGTGAATTTTGATTGGCTGTTGTAGGCTCCACCCACTTTCTTGAATCTTAATCTCATTCACCCAGTGACCAACTGTGGCAAGTTTGAGAACCCTGCGATTAACAGTCTAAGAATGGCTGCAGTTTACATTTTCCCATTTAAAATGAACGGCTGAAATTTGATTGGCTGTTTTATGCTCCGCCCACTTTTCCTGGATTCGTAACCTCTGTCACCAAGTGACCAACTGTGCCATGTGTGGGGACTGTGGCTCGATTACTGTGAGAATGGCAGCCTTTTACATTTTTTCCATTGACTTGAATGGGTGGAATCTGATTTGCTTTTTGTAGCTCCGCCCAGGTGTGCAGGGGGGCCGTGAGACCCCCAGAACATATCATCCCAGGTAGTAAGGGATCTGTATACCAAGTTTCGTTCAAATCGGTCAAGCCGTTTTCGCGTGATCGCGACACACACACACACACACACACACACACACACACACACACACACACACACACACACAAAACACACACACACACACACACATCCGATTTTATATACCGTATATACTCGCAAGCAAGCCGAATTTTTGACCCCCCAAAAGTGGGCCAAAAGTTGGGGGGTCGGCTTGCTTGCGAGTCATGTTGGCTCCTTCTAATAATCCACCCCCCCCCCGCGGCCGCCGCTGCTATTAGCTTACCCGGCGGCTTCCCATATCCCTCCCTCCGTCTCCTGCACGGGCTTGTAAATAGTTCGCAGCAGCTCGCCCCACGGCGGCTGCTGTGTGATGACGGAGGAAGCTGTAGGCAGAGCCAGAGCGGTTCCCATAGCAACGGCGATACACATCGCCCGTACAGGAAGCCGCTCTGCCTACAGCTTCCTCCATCATCACACAGCAGCCGCCGTGGGGCGAGCTGCTGCAAACTATTTACAAGCCCATGCAGGAGACAGAGGGAGGGATATGTGAAGCCGCCGGGTAAGCTAATATCAGCGGCGGCCCCGGGGGGGGGGGGGGGGGGTGTTGGGTTGGGGGGTTGCACTATCTACCTATACTGAGCACTATACTAGCTATACTGGGCACTATCTACTTATACTGGGGCACTATACTAGCTATGCTGGGGCACTATTCTAGCTATACTGGGGCACTATTCTAGCTATACTGGGCACTATACTAGCTATACTGAACACTATACTAGCTATACTGAGCACTATACTAGCTATACTGAGCACTATACTAGCTATACTGAGCACTATGCTAGCTATACTGGGGCACTATACTAGCTATACTGGGGCACTATACTAGCTATACTGGGGCACTATACTAGCTATACTGGGGCACTTTACTAGCTATACTGTGGCACTTTACTAGCTATACTGGGCACTATACTAGCTATACTGAGCACTACCTACCTATACTGAGCACTATACTAGGGCACTATACTAACTATACTGGGCACTATACTAGCTATACTGAGCACTATACTAGCTATACTGGGCCCTTTACTAGCTATACAGGGCACTATACTAGCTATACTGGGCACTATACTAGCTATACTGAGGCACTACCTACCCATACTGGACACTATACTAGCTATACTGGGACACACTGGAGGGAATCACACGGCCAGCATTTTCTACCCCCGGTGTTAAGCTTGGAGGTGTAATCTCCACAGTCAGCATACAACACATAAGCTGACGTGAAGGAGGTACACACACCAGCACAAGGGATCAGGATATCCCCAGTTTAGTGGAGGAGAGGACTGACTCCAATAGGAGATTGTGGTGCACAGAGCCGGTGCAGATCCGAACAGCCACAAACAACACTTTCGTAATAACGTCTCAGCGCAAAGTAGCGCTGAGCGCATAAACCAGGACTGAGGAGATCAGAACAAGTAGACAGAATGAACGCTTGCTAGCTAGCGGCTACTTAGCGACAGCAAGCGTCCAAAACCAGACAGACTGGAATGAGGCAGCCAATGCGTTGCGGCGATGGCGTGCCTCACAAAGACAGGACAGGATAGTCAGAAAATAGCAGGATTGAGATAGATGAACGTAACACAGATAAATATACAATAAGTATGTTTTCCTAGCGTATTACAATTACAGCTATCAATGAAACTATTTGTAAGGTCTGACTAACATATGTATATATCGGCAATAAACCGATATATGACATAAGCAGGAACGCTGACTAGGACTGGAGTAATACAGGGAACAGGACTCAGAAGGATTCGCTATCTCTTCGCAGAGATGAACGCAATCCACAAACAGCAACAGAACAGGATTCAGAAGGATTCGTTATCTCTTCGCAGAGATGAACGCAATCCACAAACAGGACCAGGAACAGGATAACTAGCTCAGCACGGGTGTTCACGGTACGCGCAAACTACCAAAACGTGCTGGAAAACTGACTAACTGAACACAGGAAATAAACAGTTCGTGTACGTATATATCAGCGACACCGATATATCAACGTAACACGAATACAAGGAAAATAACAAAATGCGCAAGTATGCGTATATATTGGCGATGAACCAATATATGACACAAGACAAGCAAGTAGCAACTTCTAGAACAAGAGCAGAACTAGGAGGACTCGCTGACCCCTTCGCAGGAGTCAGCGCAGTCCACACGGACCAGGAACGAGGTGGGGCACGAGCAGAGTAACAGATAGAATCTGAGACTATGGTAGCCCATGAGACATTGCAGGAAGCAGTTCTTTATACTGAGGTCATCCAATGGGAGCAGACCTGCAGATTCCCACACAAGTGAATGGTAATTAATCACAGGCTGATAGCAGGAAAAGGCAGACAATGATATGCAGCCTGCAGGAAAGGGACTGCCCCTCCACTGCAGCAGACAATGTTTGTTTACACAAGAGCATGTTAAACCGTCATTAATTTCAGAGTGACTGCAGATGGAATCAGCAACTAGTTTAAGTGCAAACCAAACTATGCAAGAAAATGCATGTAATGACATCAGAACTGCTTGGGTTACAATACCACTGCAGCCAGCAGTAAACGCTGCAGACATGATCATAACACCCGGCTTACATGAGGGTCAATCATTTTTTCCTGTTTTTTCAGTTAAAAGTTGGGGGGTCGGCTTATATGCGGGTCGGCTTGCTTGCGAGTATATACGGTATATAGATTGAAATGAAAACTTTTTGGGACAAAGTATTGCTTTCTCTGATTGGTCCAATACTACAGAGTATTTCTGAGTGGGACTTGGAATTCGGAAATACTTGGTAGAATTGGACTAGGGTTGCTCATCACGAGCTCCTGATTACGGGTAACTCGAGCGGTTTTTCCTAATCACGAGGTCAGATTCCAAATTTGTGATTGCCTCTCGATCACGGATTTAGTTCCAAATGCAAGTGTGATCGTGGTCCAAATCCGGCTCGTGATCAGGGATTTAGCCGTGATCACGGGCCGTGATTATTACCTGAAAACCCGCCAACTTTAGCGGTTAACAGCAAAGGGGATCTGGATGGCTAACCTGTACTGCGGCACCTATAGCTGGGTTATCTATACTGGGGCACTTATAGCTAGCTAACCTTTACTGGGGCACTTATAGCTAGCTAACCTTTACTGTGGCACCTATAGCTGGGTTACCTGTACTGCGGCACCTATAGCTGGGTTACCTATACTGGAGCACTTATAGCTAGCTAACCTTTACTGGGGCACCTTTAGCTGGCTAAACTATACTGGAGGCATCTATACTTGGCTACCTATACTGGGGGCACTCATAGGGCTCGATTCACAAAGCGGTGCTAACCCAGTTAGAGACTTTAGGCATGATAACCATTGCACCACGCTGGTGAAAAGCCAGTTTAGGCGTGATAAGTTTAGGCGTGATAAGTTTAGATCACGCACAAAGTCCCGCACGCAAAGCAGCTCCATTAAACTCTATGCGAAGTGCACCAGACTTTGCTAGCGCAAAACTTTTGATCAGCTGTGCACTGCGGTGCTAACCCAGTTGGTGCTTAAACTTATCACACCTAAACTTATCACGCCTAAACTTATCATGCCTAAACTGAGTTTAGGCTTGATAAAGGGCTTTTCACCAGCGTGCTAACTGTTAGCACCGCTTTGTGAATCAGGCCCATACTCACCATCGGAGTGCTGATCCATTGTTGTGTATCAAAAATCGGGAATCAAATCAAAATTGTAATTTTTGACAGGAATCGTGTAATTCAATCTTTTTCTAAAATAATTCAGGCCTACAGCGTAGCATGCCTTCCTTAGTTTAGTTACACCCGCTACTGACGTAGCAATTCACGCTCCTTTAAATGCCGGGTGCTGCTGTGAAGTATCGCGACCGAGATATTTCACTGGCACGGCTGCTACTATGTTAATTAACATAGTTACTATGTTAATTACTATTGCTCTATGCGACCACAATACTTCACTAGCAGCAGGCGGCATTTAAAGGAATGCTTATTTCTATGTAAGCAGTGCGCTTAAAGGACATCCAAGGTGAAAATAAACTGATGAGATAAACAATTGTATTTATCCTCCTGCTCCTAAAAATGACTTTCAAGACATCCCACGGTTTTATTTTCAATTTAAATCTACTTTTTAAATTATTACTGTTTCATTGTCTCTGCTCAATGACACATTCATTGAAGTATGCCAGGGCTACAATCTATGAACTATTAACCCTTTTTTATCTCTTTCCTGTTCTCAGGAGACATTTACAGCCAGGAAAATGTTTTATGGGTATAATTCCTCAACAGTGAGGCAGGGTTCACACTTGTCTTTCAGTTTTCCACACTTTGCAGAAAACTGAAAGACAAGTGTGACCCCTGTCTTACAGCAGCTAATGTAATTTATAGAGAAAACTGACAAATTGCGCAAGATGTCAGTTTTTTTTCTGCATGCGAAATCTGCATTAAAGTGTGACCTTGCTTATTGATTAACATGAGTTCTCAGTTGAAGTCAGTTTTTCTGTGCAGAAAAGGCGTACGAAAGACGGTAAGTGTGACCCCTGCCTGAGGGTTACATTATAGTCAACCCAGGCTTAACCCACACACAAACTATTACTTGCATACCTGATGTTTAACTCTTTCAAGCATAGAAATAAAAAAAGGAACATAGCATAGTTATTTGTGTCCTTGGCACTGTACATACACATGTCTATCTCATTATGGGGTTGATTCACTATAACAAATAGCGTGCCTTATCAGAGTTAACATGCCTTATAAGAGTAGCATAGAAAGCACTACAAACTTATGGCTGCTCACTGGCAATGACGACAGCTCCACTCATCCTGCCCTGAGCCCCCCAGGGTCCAGTCATTTTAACCACCTTAGCGGTGTGGACGAGCTTAGCTCGTCCTTTACCGCCGCGGTGGATTTTTCAGCCCCTGGTCAATTAGGTGAAAAAAAACACCCGCGGCCATAAATCAATTGACCGCCAGGGTGGTTAAAGAGACTCTGAAGCGGAAAAAAATTGCTATATTTACCTTTTAATTTGCTTCAGAAGTCTTATCAGCAGTAAACCGCCGCATCCCCGCCGAAATACAAGGGCTGCAGACCCCCCAAACCCCCCGGCAAACATCCACGACCAACTAGGTCGTGGATTGTGCTGCCCTGAGAGGCAGAGCTATGAGCTGTAGCTCTGCCTCTCCTGCCGTCAATCGCCACCCGGATCTCCGCCTCTCCCTGTGAGGTAAGAGTAAGAGGGGTGGGGAGAGGCGGCGATCCGCCGCGATTGACATCAGAAGAGGCAGAGCTACAGCAGAGAACTCTGCCTCTTAAGGAAGCGCCGGCCAGATTCCCCCCCTCCACCCCCAAGGATTTGGGGGGTCTGCAGCCCTCGTTTTTCGGCGGGGATGCAGCGGTTTACCGCTGATGAGAATACTGAAGCAAATTAAAAAGTATATGTAGCAATTTTTTTCGGTTCAGACTCTCTTTAAAGGACATTTTCCCCGCACTTTGAAAGCCCAATAGGCTGTCTGTCACTTGACAGGAAAATTGACAGGCAGCCTACTGGCCCAATCAAAGTGTGGGGATAATGTCCTTTAAAGTGATTGGACCCATAGGGGCTCAGGGCAGGATAAGTTGAGCTCTCGTCATTGCCAATTAGCAGGCATAAGTTCATAGCGCTTGCTATGCTACTCTGATAAGGCACGTTAACTCTAATAAGGCACGCTAGCTCCGATATGGCATGCTATTTGTTATAGTGAATCCATCCCTATGTCACACGTCACCTCGGTTGTCCATTATCTAAGGAAGGCACGCTATGCTGCACTACCACACGTACCGTGTAGCCCTGGATTTAGGTTACGTGCTGTCATGTAGTTCGTGCTGCTATAGCAGCGCAGCCTTATGAATCAAGGCCAAAGTGTCATCAGTGTTCTCCCCAGGCTCTTTTTGTAGGGCGCTCCACCCGGCTAGTTTTTGTGAGCACCAGGCTGTCATCGGCTTACCGCCTCCTATGCTGTAAGCAGAGTTGCTAACAAAAAAAAAGCACTGGCCCTGAATTTTCTCATCTCGCCCCACCCGGCTACTTTTTCATGCCAACCGGCTGGAAAAAAATTCTGGGGAGCACACTGGTCATATGTTCAGTGTTTGCCCATGAAACGATTTTGTAAAATGTTTACAAAAATGTGAGAAGTGTACTCACTTGTGAGAGATATCATTACAGGCACACTGCGCAGCCACATTACACACATCACACCCACATCTATTGCTTATCTACTATTTATCACTTACCAATGCTCATCCCAGTAATAGTTTCCTCTTCTTCCTCTTCACTAGTCCTCATCATGTTACCCTCTTCCATAGACTGCTGGTCAATCCTCACATAGGTCTCTCCTTCTTCCTTTATCATTGTCCTTATTATGTCACCCTCCTCCATAGACAGCTGATCACTCCTCACATAGGGGTCTCCTTCTTCTTCTTTGATTGTCCCCAACATGTTACCCTCCTCCATAGACTGCTGATCACTCCTCACATAAGTCTCTCCTTCTTCCTCTTTAATTAGCCCCATCATGCCACTCTCCTCCATGAACTGCTGATCACTCCTCACATAGGTCTCTCCTTCTTCCTCTTTAATTAGCCCCATCATGCCACTCTCCTCCATGAACTGCTGATCACTTCTCACATAGGTCTCTCCTTCTTCCTCTTTAATTAGCCCCATCATGCCATCCTCCTCCATAGACTGCTGATCACTCCTCACAAAGGTCTCTCCTCCCTCTTCTTTAATTGTCCCCATAATGCCATCCTCCTCCATAGACTGCTGATCACTCTTGACATTGGTCTCTCCTTCTTCTTTCTTAATTGTCCTCATCACATCACCCTCCTCCACAGACTGCTGATCACTCCTCACGTGTCACTTGTTCTTTGAGCTCAAATCTTAGTTCTAAAAGGATACAAAATGACAGCTTTCAGATATTAGTACCGTACTAATAAACCGAGCACAGAAAAGAACATACATTGCTAGGGGGTGATAATATCCCATAAGCTGTGGTATCTGCACATTCAGCACCACAGTCCTCTCTCCCGGTGTGCCTTGCTCATCATCTGGTGCTTCTCTCCTCCTCTCCATGCACACATTCCTGGGAGGATACAGCAGTGCCGGCAGCGGTAGATGGATGAGGATGTGAAGAGAGAACAGCTGGAGATATAGGAAGATAAGAGCTGAGGCCTGCAGCTACTTAGCTATGAATTATCATTACTTATGGCTCTGGCAGCTGATGAACTGGGCAGATGGGACTGCAGCTCCATATCCTGACCCTACCTGTCCATCACCTACTAACCCCAAACCTTCCAAGAGCCATAGCAACAAATCTCCCAGCTAGGACAGTGCCAATACGTGGTGTACAGCACTCCAAGGATGGGTCCTGGATGGAAGATATATTTCTTCTGTTTTTCGTTTCGGCTCCCTCTAGATAGGCAGTTGGGGAAGGAGTCTGGGTAGTTTGCAACCCAGGGTTGCATGTTCTTTTATTTGTAAGGGCCTGGACTCTGGAATGGAAGAGAAAAGGTTGAGCGGGCCTTCAATTCCACCCCAGGGCTTGTCTGGAGATAACCTTAGTAAAACAGATTTTGGGAGTACAAGAGTAATCGTCGCCAGGAAATTTGGGCGCAGAATACAGCTGAAATATGGCTTATCCTGCTGCTGCACAAGTCCCAGCGGCGTTAATGACTATTCCCCCTCCAGGTCCACATGGATAGTGGGCAATTATGTAATTCGGCTTCCAGTTATTGCTGGCTGCCGAATTACAGTGTCTTAAAAGTAACTACAGCTCCGTCTTCTGACAGTGCCGAAGTTACTCACTGTGCGCCTCTATAGCCATAATTCTTATTACGTTTATTGGGGCGCCAGCTACACCCAAATCTCCTGCGCTGGATTCCTAGTGTTCAGATTCTGGTGCATCAAGGGTTAACCTGTTGCAGGAAGAAATATTTGCAAGGCGCTCTGGGAAAGGAGTGAGTGATTTATGAGAAAGTGAATTGCTGATGAGCTGAGCTGGCTGCTGTGTGTGTGTGTGTGGATCAGAGCTCCTGGCTGGATTTCCCAGTGCTATAAAGAAGGTAACACTCTTGGTAAAAGGGAAGAGAAAAACTGAGGTGTGTTAGTAAATGGACTGTTTTTCTTCTCTTGCAAAGACTTTAAAGTTTGGGCTGCTGTAGAGAAATTTCCTTTCATTGTATATTGAATTGCTAAGTGAATTGCATAGTCTTGTTTTGCTGAGCGAAGCTGCATTTTTGTTATCTGTTCCACTTCTGGTGGATGTCGGCCTTACGTAGCAAATAAACAAAGCTATTGTTTTGAACTTTAAGGCCTCCTAAACTGTGTTAACTTGATCCTATATCACCTGAATATTACACAGGACAGAAGCAGCAGAGGCTTCCCAACCATTGTCCAGCTGCAGCCTCCATCTTCTCTACCTGTCCTACCAGCCATGCCCCTTGTTACCTGGCTCCACCCATCAGTCATCATCTTTATGCAGATTCCAACCTTTACCTCATCCACTGTGGGACTACCCTACACCAGTGGCTCCTGATGGCAGATTGGCTTCTTCTCATCAGAGATGCAATGGATACGGTCATATGGTGCACTTGTCTCATCTGCTGAAAATGGACACAATGCACACATCCTGCTCCTTCAGGACCTCCCTCCCTGAGACCTCCACTGATCCACAACAACTCGATTGTACAGCTTTGTATTTATGACTGTTGCTATGAACAGCTGCTGTGAAAAGCTATCAGGGAAAGTTTCCCCCTTCACAGGGAAGAGATACCAGCCTGCCTTCCATAACAGCTGGGATAAACATGGAACACCTCTGACAGCACAAGAAGTGAGGGAAATCCAGAGATAAGGTAACACAGAGAGTGTGCATACGTGTGAGGCACCAGCTGGAGGTGGGAGCTGCTCCACGAGGATCTTATGGGCTCAGTATTCCATGGCCAATCACAGCTCCGCACTATTTACAGATTATATTAATCTCTAGGTTTGCAAGTGCAGCATAGCCTGCCCCAGTTAACTTATGCTCCCTCCTTCCATATGCCAGCCGCTTCACTGATCCTGCCTTGAGCTATGTCAGGTCCAGTGGCTTTATAGGACGTGATCCCCGCACTTTGATTGGCTCAATAGGCTGCCTGTCAAGATGTGCCCCCAGTATTAGGCAACAGGGGACAGTAATAGAGGGCGCCACAGAGAGGAGAGGCAACAGAGACTCTGGTGCCAAGATGTTCCCCCAGGACAGAACTCCTACAACACTCTACTCATAACTCTGAAAGGGTCAGGCGAGGGGTTCCCCACAGGCACACCCAGTAGGGCTGTACTCCTAGAGACTGGTGCGGGGTTGAAAAGGTTAATGCTGCTGATGGGCATTATGGAGTTAATGTATGACCTGCATGACTTTGCACATGCTCAGTAGCATTTGTATGCTATTTTGTCAGGTATGCTAAAATGTTGGAACACCCCCTGAGCCTCTGCCCTGCCGACTACTCAATATTACTAATACACCAGGAGGAAGCTACAAACTGGAGGGGGGGGGGGGGGAGAAATGATTGGGGAGATCCAGCTACACTTCAGGGTAATAGGATAATGCTGGAGAGGGGCATGGCTATGTTGAATATATATCTTCTTTTGTGACAGGTGTACTATGTCCTCCTCTGTAACAAAGCATGCCCACCCCAAACCTCTGCTCTGCTCCATATATAACAAGATTCACACAATTACCTCTTCCAGCCGCCTATTCTCTCACCTCCTGCAACTTCTCTTCCTGCTGTTACATCACTTCCTTTTGTTACATCACTTCCTGCCTGTGTATCATCACTTCCTACCGATGTTACATCACTTGGGTTCAGTTTCTCCTTTCTGTGCGTTTCCACGTGGGAGAGGTGAGATCGCCATCTTGAGGTAAACAGGCTAACTGCAGCCTCTGTTTGTGGAAGTACCTGGGGTCAGCTATCTATTACAATTTTTTTTTGTAAACAATCATTCAAGAAAAATGTATTGCATTTAAAAATATAAAATGGTATGGTGTATGGCCACCTTAAAAAAAACCTGAACTGAGTAAAATTATTTAAAATAAACACATGATGTACCTGCAAATGAATATTACATTCTTACCTCGCTGTCAGTTCCTCAGAAGCTCACCATTTTTTTCAAACAACTATCCATTTCAGTTCTGACAAGATTTTGTCAGAATGGAAATATATCAGTTGCTGTCAGTTATAGCTGAAAGAACAACTGGTGTGCAAGGTAATGTCAGTGTTTCCCTATGGCTCAAGTGGGGGATGTAACAGTTTAACACTGTGCTGACCAGGAAGCTGTTATGGGGTAATGGCCATTTTTAAAGTGAAAGACAAAGAATTCCATCTTTTACAGTAGACAAACAGGATGCGGGAGAGGAGAAAGGGATTGAGGAGTAGACTAGATGGGAGGTAAGTATGATATGTGCAGGGTTGGACTGGGCCACAGTAGTAAAGTTTTTTTCCCTCGGCCCTGTCCATTATACATCATGACCATGCTCACCTTCCAGTGCATGGTCACGCCCTTTTTTCACCGCAATCATGGGATGTGTGGACCCCAGGTTGAAATTTATCTGGCGGGCCCCCAGTGTCCCAGTCCGACCCTGGATATGTGTACGTTTATTTTGACTTTTAATTTTCAGTTAAAGGGAACCTTAACTGCTGCGGAAAAATAAATTCACTTACCTGGGGGCTTTCCCAAGCCTCCTGCAGCCGTCCTGTGCCCGCGCCGGTCCTTCGGTGCCCTCCGGTCTCCCTCCGCCGCTGAGTTTCGATTTCGGACGACTGCCAGTCGTCCTGGGGCCTCTTCCGCATTCCTTGTCGTAAACTGCAGTAAAGCGCGTCCGCATGACGCCAAACGCGTCATCGCATGACGTCAAACGCGTCATGCGGACGCGCTTTACTGCAGTTTACGACCAGGAATGCGGAAGAGGCCCCAGGACGACTGGCAGTCATCCGAAATCGAAACTTAGCGGCGGAGGGAGACCGGAGGGCACCGAAGGACCGGCGCGGGCACAGGACGGCTGCAGGAGGCTTGGGAAAGCCCCCAGGTAAGTGAATTTATTTTTCCGCAGCAGTTAAGGTTCCCTTTAAGGTTTGCTTTAAGGCAGGGAAAACTTATTTGAACTGTGTGCATTTTGCCACAAATGGCAAAATGGACACTGCTGCTCTGGTCGTTGTAGTCAATGACCAGCTTAAGAATCGCATGTCATTTGCATTTTTCTCGTTATTTTATATCAGCTTACTGCTTCTTCCCGCACATTGTGCACATTCCCTATTTTAATGTATTTTGCTGCATCCAAAAATTTGCTTACAAATGTGGAAAATGTGATTGCAGAGGACAGCAAGTGACAGCAAGTGAAGACAATGAAGACAATGAAGTGTGTTCATTGCCTGAGTCTGTAGCAGGGTGTAAACTAGTGTGGTGTTTTGTAACCGATGCAATCTTTTGACACACTTTTTATGATTGAATTGTACAGAAGACTGCGCAGTGTGTGAAAATCATGTGAAACTATTCTTTGATCAATTGGAACAGAAAATGTAATCGATCAGAAAGTTGGATTTTATGACCGTATCTCAAGAGAGAAAATGCCCTGACCCGTTTGTGGGAATTATTATTATTATTGATTTATAAAGCGCCAACATATTTCGTGGCGCTGTACAAAGTAAGAAACAAACATGGGGTACATAATAATACAGACTATGCTATACACCAAAATACAAGATACATAATTACTGACAAAATACAAAGAATGATACAAAAGCAAATTATAGAATTGGTAATGACAGTGATAAAATTAACATGATGAATAAAATGTATGATGGTTACCAAAACACAAAAGGGGGAGAGAACCCTGCCCTTGCGGGCTTACAATCTAAAGGGAATGGGGGGAAACAAGAGGAGGGGTAGTATGCAGCAAATATAAACTAGAAACTGAGCAGCCTGTCTAGATGTCTCTGTGTGCGAAAAGACATATATGCGTCTGGCTGGTAATAAGGGATGGCGCCCCAAGAGCCCAATGTAATTAGCGGCTCTTGCGGCACCCACTGTATAATTAGGGTGCAGAGGAACAACCTATCGATAATTATCGTTAATAGAACATTTATCAGTAATAGAAAATGTAAAAAATGTAATGATCATAGAATTTGTTTCCGCTATTGCCTTGAGCACACCTGGTGCCCAAGTTACCACTAATAGCGGCTGTTGGTGCATTTATCGGTGCATAGGGTTAGGCGTGGGGAGGGGCTAAGCACCACCAGCAGGTATTTAGCGTTAGGCAGCAGTGGGGGGTGGGAGTAGTTCCTAAGGTTAGGGACTGCTAGGGGGTATTTAGGGTTAGGCAGCAGTAAGGGAGTTGGTTGGAGTTAGAGGGGAACTCCAGTGAAAATAATGTAATAAAAAGTGCTTCATTTTTACAATAATTATGTATAAATGATTTAGTTAGTGTTTGCCCATTGTAAAATCTTTTAAATCCCTGATTTACATTCTGACATTTATTACATGGTGACATTTTTACTATTGGCAAGTGATGTAGCTGCTGCATGCTTTTTTGGCAGTTGGAAACAGCTGTAAACAGCTATTTCCCACAATGCAACAAGGTTCACAGACAGGAAACTGCCAGGAGTACCACGATCCTCAGAGTTTTTTGTGGGAGGGGTTTCAGCGCCCCCTGATGGTCTGTTTGTGAAAAGGAATAGATTTCTCATGTAAAAGGGGGTATCAGCTACAGATTGGGATAAAGTTCAATTCTTGGTTGGAGTTTCTCTTTAAGCAATAACAGGGAGGGCTCTGTGTGTGAATAGGGTTAGGTGAGGTGATAGTATAATATTGGTAAAGATTATTTATATTTTACTATGGAAATCAAAGAGAGGCTGAAGTTTCCTAAAATACCTGTTTTTATTGGCAAGCCACTTCAGGATTGATGCCAGTGCTGAAACGCCGCATCCCCGCTGCTGAACACTCAATTAATACCCCGAAATCCCGGGGCATTCAAAGTCGTGGATTTTGCTGCTCGGGGGAGGCAGAGCTTTGTACTGTAGCTCTTCTTACATTCGCGTCAATCTGTGAAAGTTAAAGAAAACTGAGAGGGGCATGGAGAGGTGGAGATCTGCAGGGATTGACGTGAGTAGAGGCAGAGCTACTGCACAAAGCTCTGCCTCTACACGAAAGGAGGCCTGAAATTTGCCCCGGGGATTTCAGGGGTGTTAATTGAGTGTTTAGCCGCGGGGATGCAGTGTTTCAGCACTGGCATTAATGCATGGCTGAAGAGGCTTGTCAAGTAAAAACAGGTATTTTAGGAGGCTTCAGACTCTTTTTTAACTAGGAGAATATTGGTGATATTACCGATATTCTTGTAGACGCTATCTCCGGCGACTTTTTTACATGTATGTTCTGCAGTAGGTGGGCACAGCCGGGATTTCTGGTGCACACAGATGTCACCATCAGAGTCACAGACAAGATGGCGCCCCTAAGGGACAGCCGCAGTCACACAGCTGTGGTCAATTTTTGTTTGTTTTCCATAGCTCCAAACTCATACCTCCCAACTTTTTGAAATGAGAAAGAGGGACACTTTAGGACACACCCCTGCTTCATCCCTAATCACGCCCCCGCCACACCCCTAGCCATGCATTCTACTAAAAATTCATAAGCAAAACGTGTAATTTTAGTATTCTGAGAGCAGATAAGCCTGGCTTGTTTAACTGTAACACACAATTGCTCACTACCAGTTCAAGCAATTTCCTACCTATATCTGGTCAGAAGGCTCCAGTCAGCCAATCAGGTGTACGGTCATACACCCTTTGCCTGCTGTTCCAGAACTAGCAGGAATTGCATTAATTAGCATTCAGGTGGGAGGCTTCGGTTGGACGTAATCGTGGATTGCATGTGTTACAGGGGCTCCCCATGTAGGCACATCACCCACACGGTCCCCTCCCTAACCACTCACCTGTCAACCGCATCTTGGAAGCTGCAAAAAAAGAAATTTAAAATCACAAACACTGGTTCGCACGGCAGCTGGGGGCCCGAGGTCTCTCTCACTGGCTGGGGCCCCCAAACCACCATGCGATACCTAGAGGGAAGTGCGGGCAGGCCCTGGACCTCTCACTCCCAGGGAATTCACCCTCACTGCCTCTAAACTGAATGCTAACTGCAAAACACACAATTGCTCATTACCAGTTCAAGCAATTTCCTACCTTTATCTGGTCAGCAGGCGCCAGTCAGCCAATCAGATGTACTGTTAAACACCCTTTGCCTGCCATACCAAATCTAGCAGGAATTGCATAAATTAGCATTCAGGTGGGAGGCAAGGGGTTGAAGTCCCTGGAAGTGAGAGGTCCAGGGCTCACCCGCATTTCCCTCTAGGTATCGCATGGTGGTTTAGAGGCCCCCAGCCAGTGAGAGAGACTGGTGCCCCTGGCTGTCGTGCAAACCAGTGTTTGTGATTTTAAATTTATTTTTTGCAGCTTCCAGGATGCAGTTTACAGGTGAGTGGTTAAGGAGGGGGCCGTGTGGGAGATGTACCTACACGCGGCGGCCCCTGATAAAGATGTAATCAGTGATAGTATAATGACATGATAGTATCATGAATTAATAAATTACCCAAAAAAGGTGTGGGGGGGGGGGGGGCGGAGGTAAGAAGTAAAAAGGGGGAAAAGAAGAAAGAAAAAAAGAAAATCTGATGTAAGATTGGACATAAGGGGGTTAAATTGGGTACTTTTTGAGTGCAAGGAAAGAAAATCCTTGCATTGGGTAATAGTACTTCATCCACAATGCTTACTTTTTTTTGTTATACTCTCCATCAATCCCTTCTCCAGGTCCTATCCAACCCCCGGTTCATATCCTTGTGGTGGATCTAAATACCAGGCCTGCACTTTTATAAACTCCACTACCTACTTCACTTCTTTGACTTCCCATAACCAATATCAAATTAAGAACCATATTACCTGCTCTTCCAAATTTGTAATTTATGTTATCTCCTGTCCCTGTCAACTTCAATGTGTGGGACGAACCATGCAATTGCTGCGTAGTAGGGTTGGTCAACACAAGAGGAATATTTTGAAGAATTATCCCCTTCACAGCCTTTCACGCCACTTCAGCACTAGACACAACAATAATTCCGACCTCTTTCACATCACCCGCATTGAAGCGATAAATCCCGCACTCCCGGTTGCATTTGAGCAACTTAAAAATAGAGACATGTACTGGATACAGATGTTGAAAACATTAACTCCAAATGGCTTCAATGAGCAATTGGAGAAAATGTATTAATATTACTCTTTTACACAGTCATATATACTTTTTATTTGATCCTCTCTTTTAACCTTTTGGAGACCGACGTAGTTTGAATCTACGTCCAGCAGGTGGTGCTGCTGCCCTGACTGGACGTTGATTCAACGTCCATGATAATGAAGCGTCCCGACGCGATCTTGCGCACCGGAGAGGGGAGATTAAGCTGTCATATTACAGCTGACACCTCCCCTCAGTGATCAGAAGCTATCGTGCATCGCCGGCGGATCATAGTGATCACTTACAGAGCTGCGGCGGTAGGGGGGGAAAGAAGAGGATTCACTCACCTATCTGCCGTTCCCCCGACGATCGGCACTCCCCGTTGTATCGTCGTTAAGTGCCGGGTCCCGACTTGATGACGTCATCAAGACGCCACCCAGAACTTAGCGTCAGTACGAGTGGGGAAGCCAGTGAGAGCGGAGGTGTCTACAGCTGCTCATCGCTGGAGCCTGGTCCTTAAGAGGGGGTAGGCAGCGGTTCTGAAGGGGTTAAACTATCATCATATCCTTATTTATTATTATTATTGTTATTATCATTATTGTCGTTATTACTATTTTTACAACTACATGGTGTTTATTTTTATTATCATATTCATCATAGCCTGACACTTCAATTCATTACTGCTGCTAAATTGTGCCATTGTTATTGCTGTTGTTATTGTTAATATTATTATTGTTTTCCACAATATGTTTAATAGGCGCTTAATTTTTTTAGTTTTATTTATTTTAATTATTTCTAGCCATGTTCTGTCTTTTTGTTCTGTTTTATATAGTTGAACCAATCTTCGTATTTTCTTTTTACGAGCTGCAATGCACTATAGAAAACCTATCTAGCTTCGGGCACTGTTTTATGTACAGAGTACCCATAGGGGATGCCAGTACATGTACACATGTGCCACTACTTACACAATGGCATGCGGCTATATACTGGCATGCTCTCGTCAAAAATGATGCCTAATAGATACATGTGCGCATGCGTCAATAGCTACGCAAGTGTCTCTTCTCCTTATTTGTACGTGTGCACATGCTTCCTTTTTTTACGCATGCGGGCCCTTATTTGTACGCGCTTACTGTTTACAATTGCTTTAGGATGAGACCCTATTGGTTGAGTGCCTCTTAATTAGCCTTAATTAGCCTCCTCATACATATAAAAAGCACCCACCGTGAACAGGTGTCACAGAGGCACTGAGCTTTGCACCAGACCTGTATGAGATAAGATTCTCTGGTTATCCTAATTGTATTATGTTATACTGTATACTCCTTATTGTTTTGTTGTATACACATATACAGTATATATACCACTTATTCGCTTGTACTTCCTCACTGCTCCACAGCAGCCACAGTGCACCTTTCTGAACTAAAAAACTTTGCAGTTCTATCCTCAACCAACAGATAAAGCGTATTCCTCCATTTGGGGGGCATGTGGTTATAAATTGTTTCTGGAACTAGTTACTAATGTGTTACATCAATTTTAGGCTACGTATCCACTGTGCTTGGCATGCGTCTTGCGAGACAAGATGCTGGCACAGCTGTGACTTGTCTCGCAAAGTGGAGTAAGAAAATGTTTCAATTGGAGTAGCATATAGTAATTATGTTTACCAAGAGAGAGCAGCATATTACTGAGTGAAAGGGAATGTAGTGTATTATTATAACCATCAAATCAAATCAAAGATAGCTTTATTGGTATGACCAAGCTTCAATACAGGCATTGCCAAAGCAGGGGGGATGAGGGACATGGGATGGGATAGGGTGGTGCAGTGAGTTAGCAGGTCGTGGACATTTGGGGGGGGGGGGCGAGTTTACAGTTCATTTATGCTCCTCTCAGTCTGTGGCATGCTATGACATAGTGGGCAACGATTGTTACTGGGGATTTCTCTTCTCCTAGTAGAATGCAGTGTTTTCTCTCATCCTCTAATGTGTGAAAGTCTGTAAATAGTTCCATCAGTTTCTTAAAGAAGGTTTCCCTGGTTGCAGTATATTTGAGGCAGTGCAGCAGGAAGTGATTTTCGTCCTTGAGGGTCTTCTGCTCACAGTGTTGGCACAGTCTCTCCTCCCTGGGTTTGTACGTCTGTCTGTGTCTCCCAGACTCTATTTCGAGGTTGTGAGCACTCAGTCTGTAGATGTTCAGGATTTTCCTCTCTCTCGGGTTTTGGAGCTTTTACAGGTATGGGGACATGTTCTATTCTCTCTGTAGAGACTGGTATATGGTTAGCTTTTGTGACTGTTTTATTTCATTCCTCCATTTATTTACATAGTCCTCTTTGCTCTTGACTGTTGTGTGCTTTATCTGGGCTCTTGATTGGACTTGTGGATCTGAGTTTGGAGGGATCAGAGCTGACAACTTCTTTCAGGGCACATGGCTTTTCTTGGTCTTCATTGTGCAGCATGGCTTTGTAGTGGGGCGAGTCGGGCCTGTTGCTCTGTAGATGGGCACAGTAGGACAACGCTCTCTTCTGTATCTCAAGCAGTAGTGGGAATCTACCCAGCTCAGCTCGGCAGGCATTGTTTGAGGTACTCCGATGGACCTGGAGGAGGTGTTTGCAGAATTCCCCTTGGAATATTTCTAGGGGGCTAGATTCCCATTTTGATTGGTCTGGGTAGGTGATGGGGCCCCATATTTCGCTTCCATAAAGTAGGATTGCGGTGAGGACACTGTCAAAGACTTTCAGCTAGACCTTCACTGCTGGTTTGAGGTGGTACAGTTCTTTCCTGATGGCATAGAACGTTCTGAAAGCTTTGGCTTTCAGGGCCTCTATGGCTGATTTAAAACTTCCTGATTGGTTGATTTCCTGACCAAGGTAGGTATATTTATTAGTTCTGCTGATTTCACAGTCATTTAGTGTAAAGGATGGGCTCTGGGCTGACCTTGTGTTTTTCCTCTGGAACACCATGGTTTTAGTTTTCTTCAGATTAATGGGGAGTGCCCATGTTGTGCTGAATTTCTCCAGGATTTCTAGGCTGTCTTGTAGACCTTCTTTAGTTGGTGATAGCAGTAAGAGGTCATCTGCGTACAGTAGGAATTTCACTGTTGTGTTATGCATGGTGAGTCCTGGTGCTGGTGAGGCCTCTAGGGCTGAGGCTAATTTGTTGATGTATATGTTGAAAAGTATTCTTATAATTGTTCTTCTGGGCCTTGCCATATGCAAATAATGTCATCTATGAATCTTCTGTGGAGGACCAGGTTCGCACCACAAGGGTTGTTGGGTGACCAATCCATGGTGTCCTCCAACCAACCCATATATAAATTTGCAAAACTCAGTGCGAACATGGTCCCCATCGCAGTCCCCCTCATTTGCAACTAAATATCCCCTAAAAATTGAAAACAGTTCATCTTTAGGATAAAATCAACTGCTTCAATAATAAAAATCTTTTTGGTCTTCTGGGAAGACCGGGTCACCATTTAAAAAATAGGCTATACCTTGGAGGCCCTTGAACTGTGGTATATTTCTACCATGCAAACACTAGTGCACATGACAGGCAGGGGTCCCCGAGTACTTCCACTACTCGGGACCCCGAAAAACAGAATGTAACACAATAGGGGAGCGCAGCAAGCCCCGGAGCTGCAACCACCAGGAGCTCGCCCTCACCACTCCTTCAACTTACCACATATAAAAGGAATGCTCACTCCCAGACAGAGTCTGCAAACTGCCAGTCAGCCTGTAAGAAGTGCAAATAAATTACACCTAGTCTGCAATACTTAATTAAGCAGAGGCTGAGCAATTATAAAATATCTTTATTGAAAATATTGGCAAGACAATAAGACAAAAACCGGGGAGGGGGGGGCTGATAAAAATAGTGTAACGATTGTGGAACTTTCTCCGTGATCAGCGCACAACGCGTGCGCTGACACGGCGGAAATCCTCCACAAGCGTATATTTGCAGGCACCCAGCAAAAGGTGCTACTCACCTGTAGAGGGAAATTCCTGTCGGCAGATGGCGCTGGGGAGTGCAGAGGAACCAATCCTCTGTACCTCCACAAGTGCCAGACAGGAATTGTACGAAGCGCAGAACGCAATCGCAAGAGAGGCGATTGCGAATGAGATTGAGCAAAGGGATAGGTTGTATGTGTGTGCGCCAATCCAGTCGCCACCCCGCGACCGCGCACACACAACAGCAGATACGAAATAGGAACGCGATCGCGAGAGGTGCGATCGCCAGACGTGACACAAGGCAGAACAGAATAGAATACGAGGGTAGCAAAGGCACAGCAAATACAATAAGGAGATACGGAAAATAACAACCGCTAGCTAACCGCGAACACCGCACTCATTCGCAACAGTGCACGCGGTTATGCGCGATCTCCATGTGATAAGCACAATAGAGACAAGCACGCCTAACTAACCATAAACAGACAAACATGAAACAGAGGACGCGAGCGCTTGCTTAATGGTTACCTCACCGAGCCTGCAGCAAGCGTAGCGGACAAGACAGACACACGAAAAACAGGAACTAGGCAGAAAGGATCCACCGCTCTTCCGCCAGAGCAAGTGTGATCCAAGCAGGAACACAGATCAGAAAGATCCACAGCCGCTAACGCTAGCGGCTAGTGCGATCTAAACAAGACAGATCAGATGAGGTAGCTGGTAGCAACCGCTGCTCCAGCTTACACTCCAGGAACTAGATCAGAAGGATCCACAGCCGCTACCGCTAGAGGCCAGTGCGATCCAAACAAGACAGAACAGAAGGATCCCCAGCGCTAGCGCGATCCCAGGAGACAGAACAGAAGGATGCCCAGCGCTAGCACGATCCCAGAAGACAGAACAGAAGAGATAGCTGGTAGCAACCGCTGCACCAGCTATACTCCAAGAACAGAGATCAGAACCATTTCCTGTCAACTACCATAGGGACAGGACAATGGCAAACAGGCAAGACAAGACAGAACAGGCAATACAGATAATACAACCTGACTGGGCTAGCAGGGGAGCCTAAAGCAACCCCCAGGAATTAACTATACTAGATAGCAATGGCTGACACTCCAGCAGTGTCCATCAGGAACAGAGCATGGAAGGGAAATGTCCAGCAAAGCATTCTGGGAAACATAAAGCTCTTATAGTGCCAGTCATCAAAGAAGGCAGGTAGGGGATTTGCATAACGAATGTATGCAAATTCCCCAGCAAGAGAACAGACCAGAAACTTGCAATGGAAAGACAGGTCTCTGTTCCAGAGACCTGCAGCCCACAGATTAGAGGAATGGACAAACAGCTGTCTGCCTGTGCAGCCAGCTGAGCGGATCATCACAGTACCCCCCCCCCCCCCCCCCCCTTCTAGGGATGGATTCCAGACATCCCTCAAAACTGGTATCATCACAAAACTCTAACTGAAGACTCATGAAGGTCAGGACAGCCCGACAAGGCCCAATTCCAGAGTCAGTCCATCCAAAACCGACCTCATCAGAAGCAGAAGCCACCGAAACATGCCCATCAGCACTACAAGTCTCAGCGTAACACCCATCAGGACTGTGGACACCAGAAAAGAAGCCGTCGACACCCTCCAGACAATACCCACCACCTTCCAAGGAGCGTCCAAGAATACCAAACCTGCCGCAATACCTGTTCGAAGTGTCCCTTACAACACCAAAGTCATTGCTGATCGTATTCAGGGCACCAAGCAAAACCTTTCCCGGAATCTCCCAGAACGCCTTGAAGCTCCGCAGAGATCCCAAGAAGCCAGAACGCTCACCAGGCTCACATGGAGAACCACCAAGAACCCCTATGGAACCTATGATCATTCCAGACTCAAAATTAGCAGGACACCCATCAAGATCAGGACTTTCAGGGACCACTTCTGGGCATGCAAGCAGGCAGGCTATATCAGAACATGTCTCCACTGAGGAAGCATCTGAGTACGCTGGTAACCGAGGCACACTTGGGCTTTCTGGGTCACAGAGCACATCGGGGTGCACTAGTACAGGAGAAACCTCAGGACATGTCGGGGAACTGCCAACCTCAGAGTCCGATACGACAAGGCCAAAACCAGAACCGGGCAGAAAATCATCACGAGTAAAGGTCACAGGTACTGGTCTTTCAAAAGAAGACTCGAACTCAAATTCAGAATTTTCTGTAACTGTAATATCATCATTGACTACACATGAATGAAGCTCCACAAGAGCTGCAAAAGTAGTCAGCAAGGCAGCAATGCCTACTGAAGTGGGCAACACCTCAGAAGGACCTGGGGGGCAGGAGACATCTCCTACAAGTTCTGCACCCTTTGGGAGGAACTCGGAGACCTTTAGATCATCAAACAAGACCTCAGGAACATCATTTTTCAAGTTGTCTAAGTAGGATTCTGTACTATCCATGTTACAGGGCAAAACTGGAACTTTATTTTGAGAACAGGGCAGATGTCCCAGGGAAGGTTCCACCATAAACTGAGACTGAATTTCATCATCATGAGTGGAACGTACAGGAATATTCACTGGACCACACACGGACTCCCTAACTTTAATCTCGCTGCACCTAGAACTCTGCGTAGTAGTCAAACTAGCTTGCAATTCCAAAACTGCAGAAAGACAGGTCAAAATAGCAGCAATACCTAGACGAGCCTCTAGGGGCAGGGCAGGAGATACTGTACAAGGCAATATTGACTCATCCAGAGTACTGGGTGGAGAGTCAATACTTTCTTCAGAATCAGACTCGCAAATGTCAATGCAAGTGGACATCATGCCTTCATTCATGGTACAGGGCAGGTTCAGAGAAAGCTTCTCTGGACAAGGCAAAGAAGCTTCAGCATCAGATTCACAAAACCGAAGCGCCCCATAGCAGGGTCACAGACAGAAGATCTCAAAGATCTGTTTCTAACTGACAAAGGATCCCACACATCCTTGAGGAAACCGGCAGACTCATGCCGATCACAATCTGCAGGAACATCCGAGAAACAGGCATCAGATCGCACAGATTCAAACTGCACACTGTCAGGAGAGAATCCTTCGGGTTTCGCACAGGAACCAACCACAGCGGCACACTCATTCATTTCAGATTGCACAAAGTCAAGACTCTCATGCTTTACCCCAGAAAGGCAGGAACAATCATCCGACAAAGATGTCTCTTTATTGGAATCAATTGGTTGGTGTGTGTGCAACTCATCCAAAATCGTTTGCCATACATAGATCACCAGATCCACATCATCCTTGTCACATTCATCGGAATCAATCAGAAGGTACATAGAATCGAGACAAGCATTCAAGACATCCTCGCTTTTTGCGATGTAAAAATCGCAAAAGGCTTTCCAATCAAAATCGAATTCTTCCAGCAAGGCCCCAATATCCCAGGAAGCAAATGGGGGTTCAAACAGGCCAGTATCCAAATAATCTCCATAGGGGTGGAGTTCAGGAACAAGAACAGATTTTTTAACTGCTTTAATGTAGTGTGCGATCCTACCTATAGCAGGATCCACATAAGCTTTGGATTGGGGCAAAAAACCTGGAAACTGATTAGCAGATGCATTATAAACATCATTATCATACTGCATGGTTTTGCCCATTTCAGACTTGACAGAAATAACCTCTTTATTTGTGGTTGCTAGGGGCAACGGATCTTTCCGCTGGGAAGCCTTCCTAGATCTTTTACGTTTAGACTTAGAGGCTTTGGATGGCTGCTTTGTGGATGAAAGAGTAGATGGAACAGCTGATTGAGCTGCTGACAACAACTCATTAAGGGGGTATGGTAAATGAGGTAATCTCAGCCAATTGTGAATTAAAAAGGCCAAGAATTCCAGGGGTCTTTGACTCAGGGTGGTATGATTTAACACATCATAACCCCACATTAACATTTCGCCCCCCAACAGAATGTAGACCATTTGGGGGGCCCAGGTAGACACTGGGGTGCATTGGAATTCAGGGTTCGCTAACAGTTTCATACACTCAGACAAAAATTCGTCTGCTGATTCAGGTTCAAGTTTTTTTAAATCTCTTAAAGGTTCAAGAGCCATATTCGACAAAATCGTACAAATCGGAAATTCCGTCTACACTGGGGTTTTGGGTAAGGCTGGACATTCTGTAACGATTGTGGAACTTTCTCTGTGATCAGCGCACAACGCGTGCGCTGACACGGCGGAAATCCTCCACAAGCGTATATATTTGCAGGCACCCAGCAAAAGGTGCTACTCACCTGTAGAGGGAAATTCCTGTCGGCAGATGGCGCTGGGGAGTGCAGAGGAACCAATCCTCTGTACCTCCACAAGTGCCAGACAGGAATTGTACGAAGCGCAGAACGCAATCGCAAGAGAGGCGATTGCGAATGAGATTGAGCAAAGGGATAGGTTGTATGTGTGTGCGCCAATCCAGTCGCCACCCCGCGACCGCGCACACACAACAGCAGATACGAAATAGGAACGCGATCGCGAGAGGTGCGATCGCCAGACGTGACACAAGGCAGAACAGAATAGAATACGAGGGTAGCAAAGGCACAGCAAATACAATAAGGAGATACGGAAAATAACAACCGCTAGCTAACCGCGAACACCGCACTCATTCGCAACAGTGCACGCGGTTATGCGCGATCTCCACGTGATAAGCACAATAGAGACAAGCACGCCTAACTAACCATAAACAGACAAACATGAAACAGAGGACGCGAGCGCTTGCTTAACGGTTACCTCACCGAGCCTGCAGCAAGCGTAGCGGACAAGACAGACACACGAAAAACAGGAACTAGGCAGAAAGGATCCACCGCTCTTCCGCCAGAGCAAGTGTGATCCAAGCAGGAACACAGATCAGAAAGATCCACAGCCGCTAATGCTAGCGGCTAGTGCGATCTAAACAAGACAGATCAGATGAGGTAGCTGGTAGCAACCGCTGCTCCAGCTTACACTCCAGGAACTAGATCAGAAGGATCCACAGCCGCTACCGCTAGAGGCCAGTGCGATCCAAACAAGACAGAACAGAAGGATCCCCAGCGCTAGCAAAAAGTAGCTAGCGCGATCCCAGGAGACAGAACAGAAGGATGCCCAGCGCTAGCAAAAAGTAGCTAGCGCGATCCCAGAAGACAGAACAGAAGAGATAGCTGGTAGCAACCGCTGCACCAGCTATACTCCAAGAACAGAGATCAGAACCATTTCCTGTCAACTACCATAGGGACAGGACAATGGCAAACAGGCAAGACAAGACAGAACAGGCAATACAGATAATACAACCTGACTGGGCTAGCAGGGGAGCCTAAAGCAACCCCCAGGAATTAACTATACTAGATAGCAATGGCTGACACTCCAGCAGTGTCCATCAGGAACAGAGCATGGAAGGGAAATGTCCAGCAAAGCATTCTGGGAAACATAAAGCTCTTATAGTGCCAGTCATCAAAGAAGGCAGGTAGGGGATTTGCATAACGAATGTATGCAAATTCCCCAGCAAGAGAACAGACCAGAAACTTGCAATGGAAAGACAGGTCTCTGTTCCAGAGACCTGCAGCCCACAGATTAGAGGAATGGACAAACAGCTGTCTGCCTGTGCAGCCAGCTGAGCGGATCATCACAAATAGCAGTCGGAGCAGCAATATTGGGCTATACTGCTCTGTAGAACAATAAAGCAAACTCCAGGAAATGAAATACTGCAATGTAGCATTTTGTATGTACTGGTATACCTAAAAAGCTTGTTTTTTTCGGAGACAAGAAGGGATATACAGGTGAAACATGAAAAATTAGAATATCATGCAAAAGTCCTATTATTTCAGTAATTCCACTTAAAAGGTGAAACTAATATATGAAATAGACTCATTACAGGCAAAGCAAGATATTGTAAGCCTTTATTTGTTATAATTTTGATGATTATGGCTTAAAGCTTATGAAAACCCCAAAATCTTACACCATTAGGATATTCAGGAAATGTTCAATATTAGGCTAAATGTGTCAGACTCTAATGACCTAATTAATCCAAAACACCTGCAAAGGGTTCCAATTTCATATATTAGTTTCACCTTCTAAGTTGAATTACTGAAATACATGGACTTTTGCACGATATCCTAATTTTTAGAATTTCACCTGTATGAGTAAAAATTGAGGTCCAAGAAATTTGTAAATACATTTATTTTTGGGAGGGGGTGAAAAAAATACAGGGAAAAAAAAACCTCAGTGATACAATCACTAGTGCCCAACAACTGATGTGCAAACCAAGCAATTCAATTCATAGCGGCACATCAATAATAAATATATACATAATCCTAATCAATACACAATTCATATGCCATACATTGTCAATAGATAAACCCACCTCCTACCACACAGTAACTCTCTACTGAATATTTAATAGCCCCACCTAGTGTTTCCACAACACCCTTTAGATTGTAAGCCTCTGGCAGGGTCCTCCATTCCCTAGTGTAATCTACAGGAAAGGGCACAACAAAGGTGGAACTCCGCTCAAAACCTCCAGCCACCGGCAGTGCAGGAAAACAGGCTGCTAGAACCTCAAAATCCAGTACTGTAGAAGATGAAATCCCCACAATGTCGGTGGAATCAAAATCAGAATCGTTTATTTAATCAATCACATAGCAAGCTAAAACCATCGCCACATGCTGACATGTTTCGGGCGCTATACGCCCTTAATCATAGCACAGGCACAAGTGAAAGGAGTGACCCATATATAGATTGGAGCCACACCCGGTGACACAAGCTCAACTGACCCCACCCACAAAGACAGTGCATATAAAACTCTGGGGAAATAAAACCACAGGTAAATCCCCAATTGATTAATCAAATACATACAGACATAATACAATGGTAAAAATGTAAGAACATATGATTAAGCACAGTAAACCGTCAGGCAGCAAAAAATGCAAAAAATTGTACATCTGAAAATACAGTTAAAAAGATTGCAAACAGACAATAAAGCAACACCACCACTTTAGGTAACTGAATTAAGGTCCCATTTGGCATTTAGACCTCCTGGCGAGCGTGTCCCTAATTGGAAGATCCAATAGGCCTCCCTAGTAAGGAGTCGTTTATAGACATCACCCCCTCTCGTAGGCCTCAGGACACGTTCGATACCTTGGAATGAAAAGGAGGACATATCACCTGAGTGGACCGACCTAAAATGTTTCGCCACGTTAGACACCTCCAATGTTAACCAGCCTGCTCCCCTGTAGTGTTCTGCTATGCGTTGTCTTAGGTGTCTGGTAGTACACCCAACGTATTGAATGTGACATAAACAACATGAAATAAGGTAAACTATATACTTCGTGTCGCAATTGATATATTGTCTAATGGAAAAAAGTTTTACCATTAGAAAAGAAAGTAACTTACATTTTTACCATTGTATTATGTCTGTATGTATTTGATTAATCAATTGGGGATTTACCTGTGGTTTTATTTCCCCAGAGTTTTATATGCACTGTCTTTGTGGGTGGGGTCAGTTGAGCTTGTGTCACCGGGTGTGGCTCCAATCTATATATGGGTCACTCCTTTCACTTGTGCCTGTGCTATGATTAAGGGCGTATAGCGCCCGAAACATGTCAGCATGTAGCGATGGTTTTAGCTTGCTATGTGATTGATTAAATAAACGATTCTGATTTTGATTCCACCGACATTGTGCGGATTTCATCTTCTACAGTAATCTACAGGAGTGCGTGCTCCTGTCCTATGACAGCCTGTACTTGTATTACTGGGCCTACCTAACCAGCCCATATCGCATGATCATGTATTTTGTACAATTTGCATGTATAACTTTGTTCTATGTGTATAACCCTATGTCTGTCATCATTGTATCATTGTATATATTTATTGTCCAGCGCTGCGTAATATGTTGGCGCTTTATAAATACAATAAATAATAATAATAATAATAAACAGGACGTCACATCAAAAATCAATCCATAGGCCATACGTGGTGAATAAATAAACAGGATGCCCACTAATAAGACCTATATAAACTTCATGTAACTGTAATGATCCGTGCCTGTGTCATCCTGCTGGTAGCAGCACTGAGGAACTTGAGGTGGACTTCCGCTGTCTACCAGCAGATGGCTCTCATATTGCTGGGAGCGGTGCAATTCCTCGGCTCACCAGCAGATGGAACTGTGAAAGATTCTGGCCAGTCACCTGAGCAATGTGCTGCTTATAAAAGGATGGACTTGCTAGCAGCACATTGCTAGGTCATTCCGTTCGTGTTCTTGCTGCAGTTGTGACTCTGGCCTTTGATCCTGTGTTTCCTAGTTCCTGCCTTGCCTTGTATTACTCTGAATTCCTGGTATCGATCCTTGCTAACCTGACCACTCTCTGTCTGACGTTATTACCTGATGCTGATCTCTTGGTTTGACTCCTGCTTGTATGACTTCCCTTTATACAATATACAATATACAATAACATTTCTATAGCGCTTTTCTCCCATAGGACTCAAAGCGCTTAGGCTCTCTCAGATTCAGTAATTAGTAGGATGAAGTATTCACACAACAAAAGTTATATTTCTGCAAATGCCAAACTGAACAGGTGGGTTTTCAGTCTGGATTTAAACACGTCCAGGGATGGAGCTGTCCTGATCTGTTGAGGTAAGGAGTTCCAAAACGTAGGGGCAGCATGACAGAAGGCTCTGGGACCAAAAGTTTCCAAGTGGACTCTGGGTATGACTAGATTATTAGAACCTGTTGATCTGAGAATGCGGGGATTGCTACGCAGCTGCAACATATCTTTGATGTATCCAGGGCCTAAATTATTCAGGGATTTAAATGTCAGTAGGCCGATCTTGAATAGGACCCTCCATTCTATAGGTAGCCAGTGAAGGGAGTGCAGGACTGGCGTTATGTGGCAGTGACGGGGTTGGTTGGTTAGCAGTCTGGCAGCAGTATTCTGTATCAGCTGTAGTCGGTACAAGACCTTTTTTGGAAGGCCAGTGTAGAGAGCATTGCAGTAGTCCAGTCGGGATGTGATGAAGGCGTGGACTAAGGATGGCAGATCTTCTGGGGGTATGAGGTGCTTGATTTTTGCAATGTTCTTCAGGTGAAAATAGGATGATTTCACCACAGCAGAGATTTGAGTTCTGAACTTTAAATCCCAATCAATTAGAACTCCCAGGCTACGCACATGATCAGAGCTGCGCAGATCCGTGCCTCCTATTCCCAGTGGTGAAGACTGCAAGTTAAGTTGTTTTGTTATCATGCTCTGCCCTCCTATCAGATAGACTTCAGTTTTGTCTGCATTTAGTTTCAGCCAGTTGTCATTCATCCATTGCTGTAGTTCACGTAAGCAGGCGTTTATAGTTAGAGTTGGGTCTGTCACACCAGGCTTGAAGGAAAGATATAGTTGAGTGTCGTCTGCATAGCAGTGGTATGTCAGGCCATGTTTTTGGATTAGTTTTCCCAGCGGTAACATGTAAATCGTGAAAAGCAGGGGAGAGAGGATTGAGCCCTGGGGCACCCCATACCTAAGTGATACAGGGGTGGACAGGAAGGGCCCCATAGACACTTTGTGGGTTCTGCCACTCAAGAAGGATTGGAACCACTGAAGAACTATGCCATCAATGCCGCAGTATTCCTGTAGCCTGTTTATCAAGATGTCATGGTCAACTGTATCAAAGGCTGCAGAAAGGTCTAGCAGTATAAGGATGGAGCACTCTCCTCTGTCTCTTGCCATGAGCAGGTGGTTGCATATTTGGATGAGGGCCGTTTCAGTGCTGTGGTGTTTCCTGAAGCCAGACTGGAATGGGTCATAACTGTTGTTTTGTAGGATTTTGGCTTCTAGCTGGAGGTAAACAGCTTTTTCAATTAGCTTGCCCAGAAAGGGAAGGTTAGAGACAGGTCTGTAGCTGGTCATTGCATCTGGGTCCAGGGAGGGTTTTTTGAGGAGAGGCCTGATGATTGCTTCCTTCAGTAAAGCAGGAAATATCCCTGATTTTAAGGAACAGTTAACAATTTTTAGGAATACCGGTACGAACAGGTCGGGGCAGTTCAACATGAACTGTGTTGGGCCAGGATCTAGGTCACAGGTAGTTAGACGGACATGAAGGAGGATGCTTGATGTGACTTCTTCATCAATTTCTTTGAAGTTTGACCAAGGTGTTACGTTGTCTCTGCTAATGGTCTTCGGCACTATATTAGGCTCAGATGCTGTAAGTTGGATGGCGGACCTTATAGTGGAGACTTTGTCTGTGAAGAAATGGGCAAATTGATCACAGAGGTCCTTTGAAGACTCGATGTTAAGTTTTTGACATGCCGGGTTGCAGAGTTTTTCCACTGTGCGGAACAGTTGGGCTGGTTTGTTAACTGCATTTGCAATCTCTTGTGATAGAAAGGATGATTTTTTTCCCGTGATTACCTTTTGGTAGCTCTTCAAGTGGAGGATTAAGGCATGTTTGTCTTCTGGGGACTGAGATTTGCGCCACAGTCTCTCAAGTTTTCGGCCTTGTCTTTTCAGCTCTTTTATAGCGTTATCAAACCACTGTGCATGATGGTGTGGAGTAAGATATTTGGTGCGCAGAGGAGCAATGGTCTCAAAGGTGGAGGACACACATTTGTTGTATTTAAACACCAGAGTATCAGGGTCCAAGCTGGAGTCAGTCAATTCATCAAAGCTAAGGTTATCTCGGATATGTTGAGGTGTTAGCCCTTTTAAGCGGCGATATTTTATTTGATTCTTGACCTGGTGTTTGACAGCTGGTATTGAGAGGGAGAAGTGGATAGTGTGATGGTCTGACCAGGCAACAGGATTAATTTCCACATTGGCTATTGACAGCCCAGTATGGAATATAAGGTCCAGAGTGTGGCCTTTCCTGTGAGTAGCAGAGCTGATTGATTGGAGGAAGCCCAGTTCATGTAAGGCACGAGGTAGCTCTATTCCAAGTTTTGAAGAGGAATCATCCACCCATGTATTGAAATCTCCAAGAACAATCCATCTGGGGTGTTCCAGTGTTAGGTTGCATAGGAGGTCTACAAGTTCCTTAAGGAAGTCTGAGTGTTTTTCTGGTGGGCGGTAGATCAGCAATATGTTAATGTTTTTCTCAGCTGAAAGTTGCACCCCCAAGCATTCAAACGAGTTGGTAGGACCTACAGTAAGTGGTCTGATTTTCAAAGCTGATCTAAAGCAAAGTGCAACCCCTCCTCCCCTGCGTTCTTTCCTGTTGCAGTATATCACGGAATAGTTTGTTGGCACGGCAGCCTCCAGGGTGGGGCCAACTGGTTCAGAAAGCCAGGTTTCAGTCAGGCAGGCCAGATCAGAAGACTCTATTAGATCATGTATGATTGCTGTTTTGTTGTTTATCGATCTGACATTACAGAGGACAACCTTGATGGGGCTACCCTGGGAGCTAGGGTCTGAGATTGATGACTCCAAGACAGAACAGTCTCCAGATGTGTGGCTGTCATCTCTGCTGGATTGTGCTGGAGCTATTAGGGTTGTTGGCTGGGTGTACTCTGCAGATTTTGTCACAGAGTTATTTTGGTTCTGCGGTGAAGAATATCTTTTCCCACGTCCTCTCGAGCCTCTCTTTGTATTTCTGAAGATTCCAACAGACTTCAGTAGAATTGACGGTTTATGTATGATGATTCGGATTATGCACTGTTGTAAATATTCTGTCTGTTGCTGTATATACTGGTATAGATAGATAGTCAGGATTCTGGTATTTGTGGTGCACCACGTGTTGTTTGATTGTACGATTGTATGTGTATGGTGATCTGTATTTGTACACTTTGCATTATTGTAAATAAAACACATTCATTATTCTACTCTGTTGTGCAGACGTCAGTATTTCAATTGTGATCTTCCAGTTTTGTTTAAACCAAAACGATTGCCATGCAGAGATCGTAGATCTGCCAGTCTGGTTCCAGTCACGACCATGATCTGCATGGTCAATCTTTACAGTAACGTCTGCTGAAGCCACGGCTACGGGCACGCAGGGTGTCTCCGCAGCCGCCTCGCTTTCCTGCTCAGGGAGCTTGCCCGCTCCTCTGGCGTCTAGTACGCCAAGGACGGGATTGTCAGTTGCCCATAGGGTAGCTGTATCGCGCGGACGCGCGCGTAGACAGGACCTTTATGCTGGGAGGAGGCGAGCCAGCTGACCAGCCGGTCGGCTGACGTCAGAGGAGACTCACGGCGCTCCGGATTGGCTGATTGGAGTGGGCGCGGCCGTGGGGTCTCCTCTGCTTCAAATCCTTCAGTGTTCACTCGCAACCTGTCTGCTGTTGCGAATACTTCTGTGTTAGTGCTCAGACCTTAGATAGTATCCGGTGTGCTTTGATCTGGGAGGAAACCAGGGATTTCACACAAGACTAGGATTATTATTGTTGTTGTTGTTATTGATTACCTGTGTATGACTCTCTTGCTTTCTCTTCTTACCTTGCTCTTGCTTATCGATTCTGTACCTCTGCCTATCTGACCTTGTTGCCGAACCTTGCCTGAAATATCACTAATCTCTTGCCTGCTGATTTTGTACTGTATCTGTCTGCCTGTTACCGATCCCTGCCTGTCAGACCTCTCTACTCACCAGTGAGCCCTAGTCACTGGTGAGGTGCTTACTGATAGTACCCACCAGCTCCTCTGGTGAGGTCTAGTCAAACTATCCAGTTACTGTTGCACCAAGCACTATACACCTTGCTATCCTGCTAGCTATACTTGCATTATTAGTGATTCTGCAGATCACCATATAATCAGGTATAGCGTCTGTATTATCGGTGATACTGCAGATCACACATAATCAGACATCTGTGTGCTACACCAATCGTTACAGAACAGCAGACCAAAATATCAATGGAGACACTGTGCAATCGGGTTGAACGTTTGACCACGACCGTTAACGATCTCATCAAGACGGTTAACATACAACAGACTCAGATTGACCAACTGGCTGAGAAAGTTAACAGTCTTAAAAGTCCTAATGCACAAGTGTCATCCCCTCATGTTAATGAGCCCAGGATGCCCCCTCCCGAAAGATTCTCGGGGGCATCGGTCTGATTTTCGAAATTTTAAACACCGTTGTTTATCATATTTTGAACTACGGCCAGTGTCTTCAGGTACAGAGAGTCAGAGAGTCACATTAATAAAAACTTTATTATCTGGCGATTCGCAGTCTTGGGCCCACAGTCTCCCCGAGGGTCATGAGGCTTTGGCCTCTGTGCAAGACTTTTTTAAAGCGATGGCAGTTATATATGATGATCCCGATTTGGCTATGACATCAGAGAGAAAGCTTAAGACCCTCAGGCAGGGGCATAGCTCTGTCAAAACTTACGCTGCTGAGTTTAGAAGGTGGGCGGTGTCAGCCAGATGGGGCCAGTACGCTCTTTTAGATTATTTTCTATCGGGATTGTCTGATGCAGTAGTGTAACGTTTGCGGAATTGTTTTCGTGGTCAGCGCACGAGATGCGCACTGACACAGCGAAAACCTTCCACAAGCATATAATTGGGTGAACCCAGGCTAGGTGCAATGCACCAGCAGAGGGCAATTCCCACCTGTGGAGGCGCTGTGGAGTGCAGCCAAGTACAATCGCTGCATGGCCACAGATGCCAGATGGGGATTGTACAGATCAAGACAATGCGGGGCTGAACAGCCCATAAAGAGAAAGAGCACAGGGACAGGACGAATGTGTGTTCACCAATCTAGTTGCGACCCTGCGACAGTGAACACACATCAGCAGAAACAAAAGTAGGAACGCGATCGCGATAAAGGCGATCGCCAGAAGTGACACAAGACAGACTAGAACAGAACACAAGGGGAGCAAAGGAACAGCAAATCAACAATGAGAATGATAAAGAAAATAACAAATGCTAACTAAACGCGAACACCGCACTCATTCGCAACAGTGCACACGTTTATGCACGGTCTCCGCGTGTTAAGCACAACAGAGACAAGCACGCCTAACTAACCACCGACAGACAACACGAAACAAAGAACGTGAACGCTTGCTTAACGGTTACCTCACCGAGCCTACAGCAAGCGCCCGTATCAGACAAGACAGACAACCGAGAAACAGGAACTAGGCAGAATGGATCCACCGCTCTTCCGCCAGAGCAAGTGTGATCCAAGCAGGAACACAGATCAGAAAGATCCACAGCCGCTAACGCTAGCGGCTAGTGCGATCTAAACAAGACAGATCAGATGAGGTAGCCGGAAGCAACCGCAGCTCCAGCTTACACTCCAGAAACTAGATCAGAAGGATCCATAGCCACTAACGCTAGAGGCTATTGCGATCCAGGCAAGACAGATTAGACAAGGTAGCCAGAAGCGACCGCAGCTCCAGCTTACACTCCAGAAACTAGATCAGAAGGATACACAGCAACTACCGCTAGAGGCTATTGCGATCCAGACAAGACAGATCAGAAGTAACTACCGCACCAGTATCACCAGTAACTACCGCAGCGCCGGTTAGCACCCTAGACAAACAGAACGATTTCCTGACGACCACCGCTGGGACAGGACAATCGCAACAGACAAACAAACAGATATGCAATCCTAACTGCACTAGGGAATCTGCCTAGTACAGTTCCGAGAATTACTCTAAGATAACTTTAACAAGAAGTAGCTTGGCTGACACTCTAGGAGTGTTTACTACAAACCCTGAAGGAATGACCGGCAAAGGACTGTGGGTAATCCCAACCTTTATACTGCCAGTCATCACAGGAGGCAGGTAGGTGATTTGCATAACCAATGTATGCAAATCCCTCAGCAGCAGAACAGGCCTGGAACTTGCAAGACAAAGCCAGGTCTCTTATACAGAGACCTGCATCCCGCAGACACAAGGAATGGTCAAACAGCTGTCTGCCTGTGCAGCCAGCTGAGCGGATCCTTACAAGTAGCTGATTTGATGTTGGGTCACCCTAAAACTAAGTCTGTGGATGAGGCCATATCCTTGGCAATCAAAATTGATCGGCGAGTTCGCTATCAAAAGCAGACTCGGGGTAAAGTCTCAGGGAGATTTGCTCCTGGCACTTTCTCACCTCCTGTTTCTTCCCCTCCTCCTCTGGATGAGCCAATGCAAATTGGACAGTCCAAGCTCACAGAGGTTGAAAAAAACAGGATACGTAATGTGAAACTCTGCCTTTTCTGCACAGAGAAGGGGCATATTGTGTCTAATTGTCCCAAGAAAGCGGAAAACTCTATCGCCTAGGTGTAGCTGGAGGTACTACCCTAGGCGATCCAGTCTTACCTCTAAAAAGTAATCGTTTACTCCTCCCGTGTTCTATTACCTGGAAAGGCCAAGTCCATTCCACCCAGGCCTTTATAGACTCGGGTTCCGCAGTTTAATGTTATGGCTTATGATTTTGCTGTTAAGTTTGGTTTTCCCTTTCTTTCTGTGGGACATCAAGTAGTGGTTACCGCAATGGATGATTCACCATTGCAGGGGAAACAACCGCTCACTCAGACTCCTGTATTGTTATGTCAGCTAGGAGTGTTGCATAAAGAACAAATACAGTTCTTGGTACTCAAAATGACCACCTCCACTGTAATTCTGGGTATGCCGAGGCTAAAAAAACACTCCCCTCAGATCGAATGGAGTTCCAGACAGTTATTAAGCTGGTCCTCCTACTGTCATCATCATTGTTTGGAGAAAGTCAAAATAGGCGCTACCGAGATCCAAGTGGAGGGGTTGTCTGCGCAGTCTTCTGACTCCTCTGATATAGCGACCTGGAAGGATTGGGCATCTATTTTGAGCCCATTTCAGCAGGAGGTTCCAGAAGGGAAACCAGATGGGGTTCTGTTTGTGCCACTTCAATTCAGATTTAAAATTCTACATGTTTTTCATGCCCATAAAAATGCAGGTCACCCAGGTGTCGCCCGCACGCAGGAGTTACTGAACAGATGTGTCTGGTGGCCCTCGATTGTTTCTGATTGTAAGGACTTTGTTGGAAACTGTTCCGTCTGTGCCAGGAGTAAGTCGTCCAGACGGGCTCCTGTGGGTACACTACAGTCACTTCCGGTGCCTGAGCAACCATGGACCCACTTGTCCATGGATTTTGTGGGTGAACTACCTAGATCTGATGGGAAAACAGTCATATGGGTGGTAGTCGATAGGTTTAGCAAGATGGCCCATTTCATTCCCTTGGATGGACTCCCCTCTGCACAGGAACTGGCAGAACTCTTAATTCACCATATTTTCAGACTGCATGGTATTCCGGAGAATGTGGTGTCAGAGAGGGGAGTCCAGTTCGTTTCCAAGTTCTGGAGGGCCTTTTGTCATCATCTGGGTATGAATCTATCGTTTTCCTCCGGCTATCACCCACAGACAAATGGGCAGACCGAAAGGGTTAACCAGTCCTTAGAGTAGTTTCTTAGGTGCTACGTGGCCGATGCCCAGATGGATTGGGTCAAATTTCTACCCTTCGCAGTATTTGCCCATAATAATTTGAAGTGTACCTCCTCAGGGTTCTCCCCATTTCAGGTTGTAACGGGGAGATTGCTGAAATTCTCTCCTCTGCCCGTGGTGTCATCTCCCTTCCCAGCTCTGGAAGAGTAGCAGGGAACGTTAAAGGAGATCTGGGCTATGGTCAAGAGAAATCTTAAGAAGGCCTTTGCGACCCAAAAGAAGCAGGCAGATAAGAGACGGTCTGTGGAGTGGGACTTTGCACCAGGTGACATGGTGTGGGTCTCTACTCGGCATTTGGCTTTAAAGCAGCCCTCTGCAAAACTGGGTCCCAGATTCATAGGTCCGTACCTTGTGTCCAAAAAGGTCAATGTTACTTATGTTGTTTCGCTTCCGCCCAGTATGAGAGGGGTTAAATCTTTCCATGTGTCCCTCTTGAAACCTGCTGTGCATGTGGATTCCTCTCCTCCCCCCCTGTGGTGATTGATGGGGAGCTCGAGTATGAGATAGAGCAGATCTTGGACTCTCGGGTGGTGCGTAACTCTATACTGTACCTGGTTCACTGGAGGGGGTATGGGCCGGAGGAGAGATCTTGGGTGCCGGGTTGTCGCATGCATGCAGAGGAACTTAGGGAAGAGTTTAATAAGTTGCATCCTGACAGACCAGGTGGATCGTGTCCGGAGTCCATGCCTCAAGGGGGGGGTACTGTAATGTCTGCTGAAGCCACGGCTGCGGGCACGCAAGGTGTCTCCGCAGCCGCCTCGCTTTCCTGCTCAGGGAGCTTGCCCGCTCCTCTGGTGTCTAGTACGCCAAGGACGGGATTGTCAGTTGCCCATAGGGTAGCTGTATCACGCGGGCGCGCGCGTAGACAGGACCTTTATGCTGGGAGGAGGCGCGCCAGCTGACCAGCTGGTCGGCTGATGTCAGAGGAGACTCACGGCGCTCCGGATTGGCTGATTGGAGTGGGCGCGGCCGTGGGGTCTCCTCTGCTTCAAAAGCCTTCGGTGTTCACTCGCAACCTGTCTGCTGTTGCGAATACTTCTGTGTTAGTGCTCAGACCTTAGATAGTATCCGGTGTGCTTTGATCTGGGAGGAAACCAGGGATTTCACACAAGACTAGGATTATTATTGTTGTTGTTGTTATTGATTACCTGTGTATGACTCTCTTGCTTTCTCTTCTTACCTTGCTCTTGCTTATCGATTCTGTACCTCTGCCTATCTGACCTTGTTGCCGAACTCTGCCTGAAATATCACTACTCTCTCGCCTGCCAATTTTGTACTGTATCTGTCTGCCTGTTACCGATCCCTGCCTGTCAGACCTCTCTACTCACCAGTGAGCCCTAGTCACTGGTGAGGTACTTACTGATAGTACCCACCAGCTCCTCTGGTGAGGTCTAGTCAAACTATCCAGTTACTGTTGCACCAAGCACTATACACCTTGCTATCCTGCTAGCTATACTTGCATTATTGGATATTCTGCAGATCACCACATAATCAGATATAGCGTCTGTATTATCGGTGAGACTGCAGATCACACATAATCAGACATCTGTGTGCTACACCAATCGTTACACTTCACTGTTGTAAACCCCAAAGAAAAACTCCCCTAAGGAAAGAGAGGAGCAATGCCCCATGAAGCCATCACACCCCGACATGTAAGGATCAGCATGTTAGTGTTACCTGGCGTATGTAAGCCCACACTCCGTGCCATGACAGCAGCCCTTGGGTCTAAGATGGTGACACACCTGGTGAGCTTACTTCAAATAAAGGAAGTGAAGTATACAGAAAGTGATATATAGGGTGGCATCCCCAAACCATGGTCTCATCTCTAACCCCTGTGGGCCACTGCTGGGGGTCTCAGTAGGCTGGCCGGCCAGGGGAATTAGAGGAGTGCCAAGTGTATCTTGACCCAAACACTGTTGTGTACTCCTATTTTTATTGCCTGAGGAAGCGGCGGGCTTATGCCTGCGAAACGCGTTGCAGCCCCTTTTTGGGGCCCCTGATGAGTCTGGCATTGAGGACGAAATGCGCGTAGGGCAGAGTTGTGCGTCTGACGTCGCACGGAAGTGAGAGAGCGCACGGACTGGCCGGTCAGTACAGAAGTGCACCGATCTATACCCTGCAACCCGGAGAGGAGGCGAAATGGTAGAGCGCGGATTATCTAGGCGCACCCGGACACCAGACGGAATCCAGACGGATGGGCACTGGCAGATGTTGATGTATGATATGCGCAGAACGCACATGGAGGCGTAAGTGAGATTGAATTGTTGCACATAGAAGCAGTGTAAACTGTATTACGCTATGTTGGTTTTCTTTTATATTTTTATACTGAGCATTGAGCAATTTTAAGAGTGGAATAAAAAGCAAGACCATGAAAAGGCCTGTTCAAAGGATCTAGGAGTGTGAAACTTGCCTGGCTATAACATACAACGTAACTTCCACCTGGAATTAGAGGTGGGCTGCATCTGGTGAGCAGTGTGATTTATAGCACGTCGGATTGGCACTATCACAGGGTGATTTTAAGGACACATGGTGGAATCAGAGCTTGAAGTATATTGTGTTTTGAACTGTATTACCCTATGTGGAGATTCTTTCCTCTTTACAGAATCCAGTGAAGTAAATGTAACTATATTACGCATGATCCACCTGAACGCTGGGGTGGCCAGAATCTGGTGAGCATTCTAGTGAGAGGGGACAAGGGACACGGATAAGGTTGAGAATTGGGAGAGCACTTCACATGAGTCACGTGGAATAGGTGGAGCGGTGATCTACTCAGATTGAACGATATTGCCCTATGTGGAGATTTATTTCTTTCAGGTCTGGAGAGCGCAGCAGCAATTTTGAATTCATGAAGCTGTGTTGCTATAGCAGCGTGAGCTCCATGATCAGCACTGCACTCTAAATTGAAGGCCGCATGCTACACTGGCTCTTGCAGTGTAGCAATGCCTTCCTTAGTTATGCGCATTGCTTACATAGCAACGCACGTTCCGTAAAATGCCGGCCACTGCTTTGAAGTTCCGCGATGACGATACTTCACTAGAGCGGCCGCTACTATGTTCATTTTCTCTGCATTTTGCGTTTTTGTATGTGTCTGTGGTTGAGTTTGCTATTTTCATGCATCCACTCCCCACATCCAAAACCTCACGAAGTCCTGCAACTTCCACCTCCGCAACATCTGCAAGATTCACCCTTTCCTGACCAGTGTTGCCCCCAAACTCCTCATCCATGCCCTCATAATTTCCCGCCTCGACTACTGCAATGCCTTTGACCCGAAATGCCCTGCTGCAGTCCATCATGAATGCAGCAGCCAGAATCATCCACTCCTCCCATCGCTCCACCACGTCAGCTCCCCTCTGTGATTCCCTCCACTGGCTTCCTATCCACTCCAGAATCAGATTCAAAATACTGTGTCTGGCCTACAAATCTGTCCACAAAACCTGCCTAACCTATATTTCTGATCTTACTCAGAGGTACACACCTAGCCGCTCACTCCCCTCCTCCAATGAACTTCGCCTGACCACCTCCCTCATCACCCAGTCCCATGCACGCCTCCAGGACTTCTCAAGAGCTGCTCCAACACTATAGAACTCCCTATCTCCCTCCATTCACGTCGCACCTTACCTACTTTTCATACACCCATCCAGTGACTGACTAAGCATTACCTTGTACTCATACTGTGCTGCGTGATCTGTTTTTCATGTATTCCTGTATTGTCTTATTGTTGTATGTCACCCCTAAATATTGTCTGTAACCTTAACTAATGTCCAGCACTGCGTAATATGTTGGCGCTTTACAAATAGAATAAAATAAATCAATATATATATATATATATATATATATATATATATATATATATATATATATATATATATATATATATTGCAAAACACATGCATGTTTCACCATAAGAAAGCACTATATTACACCTGCACTATGTGGAAGATCCAACATGTACGATTTTAAAATAGTACAAAAAAGAGGCAAAGCACTGTGATTTGGAAAGCAGTCTATAAGCTTTTACTGACTTTTATTTTGTGTGTGTTTTCTGCTATGTGGATGTAGCAAAATACATTGAAATTGGCAATGTTCAACCTGCGAAATGCCAACAGGCATACATGTGCTAGTAATGATAATAGAAGGTGCTGAAGATGAAGATAAGGGAGTTGTGCTGTGGTTGATAATAAAAAATATAATAATAATGATGATGATGATGATGATGATGATGATAATAACAACAACAATAATAATAGCATTCAAAGGCTGACTGCAGGTGACTCCACAAAAAAGAGCTTGCAGTTAGCTTATTCACCACAAGGTGCCGCTCCAACTTCTCCCACGTGGAACGCACAGAAAGGAGGAGATTAATCCAAAAATAGGAAGTGATGTAACAGCAGGAAGAGAAGTTGCAGCCGGAGGTGAGAGAACACGCGGCTGGAAGAGGTAATTGTGTGAATCTTGTTATATGTGGAGCAGAGCAGAGGTTTGGGGTGGGCATGCTTTGTTTACAGAGGAGGACATAGTACACCTGTCACTATCCTGATCATCCCCCTTGATGAAACTTCTATTAACTGCTGTGACTTGTTTGCCAGTTTTCTATTGCTTCCCCTACATGTACCATAGATTATGGGTCGGATCTCACCTTCCTAGTACTAATTCAGTCACATCACAGAGACAAGAGAAGATATACTGTATATTGACTATAGCCATGTCCCTCCAGTGCTGGCATTTACCCCTGTATAGCCTATTCTGCCCCCAGCATTGCCATATTACCGTGCAGTGTTGCTGTATCTCCCCAATCACAGACCACCGTTTTCAGCTCTCTTCTGGGGTATTAGTAATATTGGGTAGTCATTAGGGCAGAGGCTCAGGGAGCACCAGTCTCTGGGAGTGCAGCCCTGAGGGTGTGCCTGTTCCTCCCCCACCCCTCCCTGAACACCTCAGAGTTACAACTCTGAATCTTTGGGAGACTACCTAATACTGGGGATACATCTGCCTATACTGGGGAGGAGGCTGCCTTTCTGACTTGGGGAAAGGGTCTGGGGGCACATGTGCCTTTCCTGAGAAGAGAGACTGCTTGGGGTATATTTGGCTATCGATACTTGGGGTATGTCTTGCTATCTAGCCTGGGAGGGGGTACCCTAATACTGGGGGTACATCTGCCTATATTTGAGGGGAAGATGCCTAATACTGGTGTACATATGGCTATCCAACCTGGTTAGGGGTACTGCTAAATACACGGGGTACATCATGATATCAAATCTGGGGTTGGAGGGCTGCCTAGTTCTGGGGATACATCCGGCTATCTCTAATGGGGATGGTGGGTTGCCTAGTAGTGGCTATGTATACTGGGGAGGGGGGCTACCTTATACTAGTGGGACATCTGCCTTGTTACCTTGGGGAGGAAGACTACATGATGCACCTGGCTTTTTGAAACCCTTCAGCACTTTATTTGGCCTGAGAAAGTGGACAGAGACCCACAATAGGCGTTGCCTGTGCTTATTAAAAATTAATTATATTTATACAGTGTGTATATATACACTGGTGGGTGACTAATATCTGGGAGACTTGGGAAGCCTTCATAAAGGCATTAAGATGCACCCAGGTGTGAATAAAACAGAGTTTAGAACAAATAAAAGAGAAAAAAGGGGAAGGTAGCTTACCTAAAGAATGATAAATTCATATATATATGAATTTATCATTCTTTAGGTAAGCTACCTCCCCCTTTTTTCTCTTTTATTTGTTTTAAACTCTGTTTTATACACACCTGGGTGCCTCTTAATGCCTTTATCAAGGCTTCCTGTTATAAACTGTTCTTATCACCTTGCTTCGACACCATCGTCTCACAGACTGTGAGATCACTTGACTCTCCACACAGCAAACAGGAAATAGACTTTCTCAGGCTTCTCCAATGTTTCCGTTATTTATTCAAGTCACAGAAAGACAGATAGATACAGTCATCATATCCTAGCTATGCAAATCTTCATGTTGCATTATAAGCTCATGATTAGACTCCCTGCGGAAGTCTATCAGGTACCTTCTTCCTACCTACGTTCCACTAAACTACCTATGTACAGCAAACATTATATCAGATTACATAAAGGAAGAACATGCTTAGAGAAATAATTGGGTTCCAGTCAGTATTGCGAGCTAGTGCGGAAGGAAGAAGCAGAAGTGAGTTCCCCATCGCTCGCTCCAGATTTAATACCGACTAGGAAAGAGTTAAATATGACATCATCTTCGCCACCCCCTATATCAGTCTATTGGTGGACCCACTCGTGGTGTCATCATACCCGCCTACTCGATTAATAATCAATGAGGCACTTGACCCAGATGCAGGCATGTGGATGTTTAGTAAATATGGCCAATGTTTACTGTTCCTGTCCTGTAAGTGGAGGTCAGAGTAAACCGATGGCCTTCTCTTAGGAACATGTTCTCAGTATCTGCGTGTATCTTCTGCTACACGCAGACCCTGAGATGCCTCTGCCTGCATCACCAAACCTCTATCTATTTTAAAGGCATACACTGCGGACAAGTCTTTTACCTAAAACTCAGGCCAAGTAACTGAGGCCTACTTAAATTATAACAATCCCCCCTAAAACGGCTTGACCCGCAGATCTCAGCGTCTGAACCTCCCAGTACCTGGTTTCTTTCTTGTATGTTTCACTTTTCGATGTTCGTGCTCACACAACTTCTCTGCTCTAGGCGGTTACCCCTGGAAGAGAGAGAGCAAGACCTCTTGGTCTTCCTGTAACCAGGCTCTCTGGGGAGGCCCTACTTCTAAGTCCCTCTATACCACATGCTCAGCATTTGCGTCACTTGCGTATCACTCACAAACTTGCATGACCACAGAAAAGTGAAACTCGTTTGGTTGTTACAAAACGGAGCAGTGCCAGGTGCCTTCTAAAAGAGCGCCTTTATACAATCAGCCCCATCATAGGTACTACTAACCTATACCCGTAACCCTGTATATCCCTTAATTTAAACTATTGGTTCAGGAGATTGTTTATGAGGCACCAATCTCTGGACCAGGTTAATTTATTTTACGTAATTTTAACCCGCAACCTCACCTGGATAATGATGCCTAAAGTTGTCATCCCCATCCAGACGACCAGTGGGTGTAGAAAGAACTTTGGAACTGCAGATGCCCCGTCCGAGTGTCCCTGGAACATCACCGGAACCTTTGTCCACCAGGGCAGACTGGAACTCACCTGCTCATTTTTGTGTTCTACCTCGTTAAGATCACCTGTATCATGGTGAAATCTTACCTCTAACTTAGTGTACTGTTTGTTTAACCTTTGTAACAAAATGTGGTCGTCTTGGATCAAACCCTGTTCCCCTTCGTCCCATGTCGTGTTCTCTTTCAGGACGGGAACTACCCGTGAAACTTTGACCTTTAGAGTTCTCTTAACAATTTGAGAAACAACGTCATCCAGCCTGGATGACAGGATCCATATGGGATCTCCACTCACACAATATGTTCCCCTTGGAAAATCCCCCTTATCGGAACAATTATGAGAATATACCTTGAATGTATCATTAGACCTTATGTTAAAAAACCAAACCCTTCCTTCAGCCACCGGAACTATTGGTTTGGCTTCAGGGTGGATCTTTTGAATGGTAGCCTCGCATTCTGCGTTATTGAGCCTGCAGGCTTCTTCACTAAATTTGGCTTGCCCCGGCCAACGCAGATACTTCTGCAAGAATTGCCCGCATGAGGACAACTCTACTTGCTTCACCTCCCCGTCTAGCACCAAAAAAGGTTGACCTCTCAGGTCCTGGTGTAAGACACGGGTTGAGGTGGGAACTAAGGAAGTAGCGGTGCCTAAAGGAATGTTGCACCGTTTCCATTTGTTCACCCAAACATCTCGAAGCTGCCATGCAAAAGATCCTTCTCCAGAAAAATTAATATACCTCCCCTTGTCCAATCTCTCGCTGACAAAATATGTCCCCAGCTGTCCTGATTGGACCTCTTCCCCCCTTACATCCTGAGGCACAATATGTACCTGAGGTCGCGAAGACTGTACTCTCTGCAATCTTTCGATTAAGAGTACCTCTTCACTTACCCAACTATCATGAGGATAAGCTGCTGCATATGGACTGTGTAATATCGTCCCCGGTTGTGACCCGTGTGGTGTGAATGGGGTTCCCTGTGTGGGCTTTCCCTCCCCCGGGACCGCTCTCCCCACCCTCTTTGTCACCTGGAAATGTGGCTTGATCTCGATTTTTACTTCTTGTTTCGAGAACCACCCACCCTTGGCTTTCCAGCCTTTACGTGTGTATAGTTGTTTCAGAGGCACTCTCTGTTGGTAGCTCCAGAGTGTGATGTGGTCCCCTGCGTCTCTCTGGTAAGAGAATTGACACCTCCTGCTCGTTCCTCTCCAATCTGGACCCATCTCACTCTGCATAACCAAGACAAGGTACCCCTGAATCACACACTCCACCTTTTGCATGTACCCATTGTACTGCAATGTACCTTTTAACAAACCTTTGGATCGGTGCATCGATTCTGGGAGTGTGGTATTAAATAGCAGATTTACACTGCCATTAAATTCCCACTGCCCGCACACTTGACCCTTCAGACCTTTCACCCACCTTGTGCCATGAAATTTGCTTTCTCCTGGCACAAGTGCTCTTTTCCTCCGTCCCTGCATGGTCCGCCTGTGCCAAGCGGAGGGAGGTGTGAAAGGATTAGTACCTTTGTCACCAAACATTAACATGCTTGGGCCTTGCATTCTCATTAACCCCTTATTATACATGAGAATGTCCTCTCTTCGTTCTCCTAGGACGAAATGGCAACCTAGGATCACCATCAGCACGGTACTCCTCATTATAAAAGCACCACCTTGGGAAAGAAAAACATTAGCAATTTGCACTATGCTTTGCTCAGACAGTTCTTTTAGACGTTTTCCGATCTCAGGAACCTCGGTTTTTAGTCTCTTTCCCATTTCAGGAATCTCGTGTTTTAGTCTCTTTCCACTCTCAGGAATCTCGTGTTTTAGTCTCTTTCCAATCTCAGGAATCTCGCTGTTCTCCAAGCTTAGATTGGCATCTGGAACCTTTCGCGTATCCGACTGACATCTCCAGCTTTGCTGCCAGCACGGCATCTGTCTCAAATCCATATTGCCAAACACCTGAAATCGAAATACAAACAAATCAATTCTTATTAATGATTTGGGATTCGCCCTGCGGCTTGTACTCTTTACACTTTAAATTGATCAATATATATCGTAATTGATCTCGTTGCTTTATGGTTCTCATGAACTCTGTTTACTCTTATTGGTAGATTGGAGTTAAACTTCACCCCCCTACCTCAGTACTATCCTCAGTACTTACCTGTTTAAAATATGCTCCCGCGGACTTCACCTTTGGAAGCTCGCTTCACCTTTGGAAGCTCTCACCACATTGCAGCTCACTCCACATCCCCCCTTATCTGTCCATGCGCGGCCGTCACATGCACAGATTACGGATGCCACACCTGATGCTGCTTTGCAGGTGAGCCTGCAATGCTCTTACTCATTATCGCATTTACTTATCTAGAACTTCATCGCGATACCAGCTCTGCTAGAAGTTCTGTGTGTTGTACCCTCTGATTAATGTTTGCCGTGCCACCACCTAAACTACCAAAAAATTGCTGCCTCCCTGTCGGAAGGAGCACTTTGCACTTAAACTACACAGGGTGCAGGGCTAAGCATACCAGCGTCGCATGCCTGTATGCAGATCCCTGAATGCCCACATGGTAGGTAGTCACATGGCAAACAGCGTACTGATACACTGTCACTCTGTAAACGGCAATTCTATCATCTGTATAATTGCCCCATGAACTGCTGTCAGTCCTAGTTCATTGTGCTACAAATGATAGGAGCTGGAAAAAACATATTTGACCAATCAGTGGACGAAAAAAATCGCACAAAAAAACGCTCCAGCCCAGCATAGACCTCCCAGTCCAGCTCTGGCTCTGTCCACGACAAAACCGAAAAAAACGTTACCGCTCTGCAACAGTGGCGACGGAAACCCGTATTGGTCAACTCCCTTTTTTCCACCTCCGGCACCCCCCCCTGATGCGCTGTCCCCCCTTTTCTATTGGGAACTTATGCTGCACCACCCATTAAGGTGCCCCACTTACAGGAATAATCCTATAAGCAACTCAGTACAGACCCTTTCCTGATCTGCACTGTTACGTGTGTCCCTGCACCTAGCTGGGAAACACTTCCTATTCTGGCATTCCTCTCCATGGACCCAGGGAAAAGCTCTGGGGAAATACTTTGAGAACCGAGACACCCAGGAGAATGTCTCTGTATTTCTACCCCCCTTCCTTTCAGCTGCTCTGCCCGGAGCCGCGAGCACAGCCTGACGTGACGTGGATCCCCCAGCCCCTCCTCCCCCCTGCCATGACGTGTGGGGGCCATGACTCACGGGGGCGGGCTCTCTCCACTGCCGCCATTTTGAGTCCTGGACTGCCAGCCAAGATGGCTGCTCCCATAGCAGCCTCTCGTTCCTATAGACCTAGGAGAGAGAACAAAACTCACACAGAACATACATTTGTTATGCATAGTTACACACAGCATCTATACATTTTACCGAGAGTCAGCCTTCCGCTACCTATACTCTCTGGGATGCTTGCCAAAAGTGAGACAAACTGCGTCACAGCTGCAATGCTAAATATTTTACATCGTAGCATCACCCAGGGACGTAGAACCCTCTCTCCCCTCACAAATCATCTGCAGCATAACACAGAACTATTCAAGCGTGCAGCGTAACTCTAAACCATATTAACAGCTAGTACTTCTGAGACGCACATTTATCAGTCTGACATGACTACAACATTAAACCTATATAACTTTTAGCGGCGCTGACTGGAACTAGATAAGCTTGCACCTCTCACTACACTCCTCTCGATCACCTCTCCCTCCCATCCAGTACTAACAGAAGCACCGCTGGCTTATCTCCTGCTGCGGGGAACCCCCCCCCCCTTTTTTCCCAGCCTCTGTAGAGACGGGGAGAGAAGAGAAGAGAAATAAAAAACCCAATCGACTTCTTTCCAGCAAAAACATGCCTGAGACAAATGCAGAGATAACCACTACGTAAATATACAACACAGGAAGCTTGAATCCGAAGAAAAAAAAAAAACCAAGCACCTAAACTCTGAAAGCAGCCTCCCACCACGCGCGAGAGAGAAGAGAAGCCTGCAGCCACCATGCTGCAATTAACACAGAATGTACACATTAACACATTATACTCTCCTTGTTATAACCCCAAATACAGATAACGCCATACAACAACGTAAACAAACTTGCCTGAGCAGCAGATTCTTGGCACTTCATCAGCATTCCCGCAACTACACCTGCGAAACTTCCATGGACTCCGGAACCTTCTGAGCGTTTAAACACCGTCATCTCCGTCCCCACACTGGACTGGCTCAGTGGATCTACATCTCCCACAGCGAGTTGCAAGCTGGCCTCGGAGTGTCCCGTCTGACCCATATTTCGGCTAGTGGCTACAGTGCACAATGCAGTCACAGTCTAACGTCCAAGAGTTTCGCCGCTGATTCTCGAATTGCCGCCGTGTGCTTGGCTCCCGCACACTCCCACTTATCAGTATCAGCTTGATAAGCTTTACCGTCTGCGTCCGTCTATTCCGCTTGTTTTGCTGTGGAATATCTTGAAAACTTCTTCTGCCCCCGGCCCGTCTGCCTGTTTTGCTAGGCAGGGAAGGATTTCAGGCACCAATTGTTATAAACTGTTCTTATCACCTTGCTTCGACACCATCGTCTCACAGACTGTGAGATCACTTGACTCTCCACACAGCAAACAGGAAATAGACTTTCTCAGGCTTCTCCAATGTTTCCGTTATTTATTCAAGTCACAGAAAGACAGATAGATACAGTCATCATATCCTAGCTATGCAAATCTTCATGTTGCATTATAAGCTCATGATTAGACTCCCTGCGGAAGTCTATCAGGTACCTTCTTCCTACCTACGTTCCACTAAACTACCTATGTACAGCAAACATTATATCAGATTACATAAAGGAAGAACATGCTTAGAGAAATAATTGGGTTCCAGTCAGTATTGTGAGCTAGTGCGGAAGGAAGAAGCAGAAGTGAGTTCCCCATCGCTCGCTCCAGATTTAATACCGACTAGGAAAGAGTTAAATATGACATCATCTTCGCCACCCCCTATATCAGTCTATTGGTGGACCCACTCGTGGTGTCATCATACCCGCCTACTCGATTAATAATCAATGAGGCACTTGACCCAGATGCAGGCATGTGGATGTTTAGTAAATATGGCCAATGTTTACTGTTCCTGTCCTGTAAGTGGAGGTCAGAGTAAACCGATGGCCTTCTCTTAGGAACATGTTCTCAGTATCTGCGTGTATCTTCTGCTACACGCAGACCCTGAGATGCCTCTGCCTGCATCACCAAACCTCTATCTATTTTAAAGGCATACACTGCGGACAAGTCTTTTACCTAAAACTCAGGCCAAGTAACTGAGGCCTACTTAAATTATAACACTTCCCAAGTCTCCCAGATATTAGTCATCCACCAGACCAGCCACCAGTCAGACCATCCCTTGAGCTCCATTGCTATGTTATCAATGGCTCGAGTGAAATGTGGAGAGATGTCTGAATTCTATACCAAGGAGAAGGGTGAATTTTTTTAGTGGTATGAAGGGTGTGAGCAGGAATCCAGGCGCATGCATCTTTATGGAGAGAGCTTGCAGGGAGTAGTAGTTTTATTGTTAGGGTAGTCTGCCTTTATTCCTGAGAATGATACAAAGTATCTATGTGAGGGGTTCGTTTACATAATTGCCCCTTAGGGATGGAGACATAGAGAATAATATGATCTGTGAATAGTGCAGCGCTCTGATTGGCTGATCTTGTATGCCATGGAATTCTGAGCCCATAAGATCCTTGTGGAGCAGCTCCCACCTCTAGCTGGTGCCTCACACGTATGCACACTCTCTGTGTTACCTTATCTCTGGATTTCCCTCACTTCTTGTGCTGTCAGAGGTGTTTTCATGTTTATCCCAGTCGTTATGGAAGGCAGGCCAGTATCTCTTCCCTGTGAAGGAGGAAACTTTCCCTGATAGCTTTTCCCAGCAGCTGTTCATAGCAACAGTCATAAATACAATGTTGAACAATAGAGTTGTTTTGGCTCAGTGGAGGTCTCAGGGGAGGGAGGTCTTGAAGGAGCAGGTTCTGTGCATTGTGTTCATTTTCAGCAGATGAGACAGGTGCACCATATGACCGTATCCATTGCAGTGTTCTCCCCAGGATCAATCAGCCGGGCGGAGAGCCCGGGTAAATGTAATTACCGCCTGGCTGGTGAGATTGCATGCCCCGCTATCACCTTGCCCAAGTAAAATAAATGACCTGGTTGACACTGTGTCCCTGTCAGGAAGCGCTGCTTCTCCTCTGTGCATCAGATCTTGCGCTTCCCGGCAAGCTCGTGCTTTGATTGGCTCAGCGCATAAGAGGCGTGACCATTAGCACTGGCCGCGGACTGCAGAGCCGTGTGTCTGTGAGCTATGCAGAGACGTGTATGGAGACAGAGGTATGCGCACAGTTCACTGTTGGCTGAATCAGATTCTAATACAAAACTTTCTAGGAAGGAACCAAAAGGTGGATGGTACATACCAATAAAACAACCAAAGAGTGTTTTTATCAAGAATTATATCAACTTTTATTTATCAAAAGGTACAAAAATGTTTAAAATTGCCCTAGACAATCCCCAAAAGTACCCTGTACACAAACTGTCTACTCCTTACAACCATGCATACATATTACACACCATTCAGTAAAGCCCAAGGTAGATGGTATTGTTAATATACACTATATGTTAGACTAATGAAAGTCCATGGGACATGGAAATCAATGTGGTCCCATTGACCAGATGCTCTTGGAGCTATGTAAGTGAAAATCCATAAGGCATGGAGATCAAATGTAGTTCAAATGGCCAGGTGCTTTTGGCACTCCACACTCCCCACTTATGGTAGACTGGTATCAAGACTTTTGGCAAAGCAGCAAATGTCCACAGCAGTGTGCAAAGCAAGCTTAGATCTTGTTAGATGCAGCATGAGAGAAACGTAAGCAAAGCATGTCTGTTCCATACACATAGTAAATGCATAGCAGGCAGTTGTAGCTTATTGAATTTAAGCAAGTCCTCCTTGTCCACAAGAACTGAGCATATTGATCCTATTAGTTGCAGTATGAAATCACTTCCAGTGCATACATCGAGAGGTAGCTGAGTACATTAGGTACAGGCATACATGCCTTCAGCCCACAGTCTCTTGGTAAAGGATAGCATAGTATCGGCTCACCGTGTTTGTGGTAGTGTCCTTGAGGATCACAGTTGGCTGTGCAGCATTGTAATGTCTGATCTTTGACCGATCTGTCAGGTGTGGACATGCACAGGAGGAGTCCCAGTGGATCAGGGCAATGAGGATGCAGGGCAAACACGCGGTGACGCCACCTATAGCCCCGACATGTTTTACGAGCTCCTTGCTCGTTTCCTCAAGGGGCGTGGCTCTGAATCAGATTCTATATTCAGGCTGTGATTATATATACACGCAATCTGCAGGCTGTGATGTTCACTGACACTGGCTGACCATGGAAATTGTTTTATGTGTACGATATCGCAAGGGGGGAGGAAGGGGGGCTGGGAGGTAAATGGGGCATCGTGTGATATTGCAGATAGTGTGCAAGGGCCACCTATAATAATCCTAGCATATTTTTTTTTTTTTTTTAAAGAGAATTTTTATTGATTTTCAACAAACAGCTCATAATAGAACGTAACAAAAAAAACAAACATTTCCCAGAAACAATGCAGTTCTAGTTACAATACAGTGATTGGCAAGAGCGAGAACCATAATCATGTAGTATAGAGAGCATAGAATATTGTCATGAACAGTAACAGCATTAACAAATCGTTACAAGGTGAATCTTAATGTAAAAGGCGAGCAGGACATGGGGCCTTAACTATATTCCTAGATTAATCCAGGTTCAGATCCTGAACCGATATATTAATATCCAAATTCGGAATTACCGTGTCCATAGAGTCAACCCATGAGGACCATATTTTAGTGAATTTTTTTGGTTGGTTGCGGGTCTGGTAAGTAAGTTTATACAGTGGAAGAGCCTGGTTGATCAGTTTCTTCCATTCGGTTAGATTAGGGGGATTACTGTTTTTCCATTTTAGTGTAATAGATTTTCTGGCGTAGAATAGTAAAATCCTAATAAGTGTTTTTTTCCCTGCACTACAATGTATATCTTGTGTCATCCCCAGCATACAAACTTTGAATGATTGAATTATGGGAAGATCCAGAACATCTCTTAGAAAATGGATAACTGACTTCCAATAATCATTAACTTGAGGACAGAACCAGACGCAATGTAGAAAATCGGCCCGATCCTGTCCACATTTAAAGCAGCGGCCATCATGACAAGGCGCCATCCGAGATAGTCGAATAGGCGACAAATACGCTTGATGCAGCCATTTCAGACCTATCATCCTATCATAGGCTGCAATAGTGGTTTTATGGTAGTTATCTACTATATCCAACCAATCCCCCTCCAGTATCTCATCTACCGCAACAGACCATCTCTTTTTTATAGACTCGAATTTGGGTGTTGTTTGGGAACTTAATAGGAAGTTATAATATTTCGAGATCTGTTTGGATCTATCATGATGTAACAGGAGTGTCTCCAGGCCCAAAGGGTTCAGGTCCACTTCTGTCAGGCCAACCTGGGCCCTCATAGCATGTCTAAGTTGGAAGTACCTGAAGAGAGCATGCCTAGGTAGTCCAAACTCCCCTCGGAGCTCCGAAAAGTCTCTAAACTTCCCTTCAGAAAATAGTTGGTGCAAATATTTTACGTTATGGTGGGACCAGAATTGCGGATCAGGGACCGTGAGGAGCTCAGGAAGGTTGTTGTTGTGCCATAAAGGGGAGCTATAGGACATAGGGGTCGATGGTTCACCCAGGAATTTACGAGCGGTTTTGTAAATTTTAATTGTATTTTGTATGAGTGAGATTCCCCCTTTTGTATTAGGGACTCCATATCTGTAGATGGCTCCACACAGGGATTCATACGAAGACACAATGTCGGCTTCAAGTGCCAAGGTAGAGTCCTGTCTGACGTCGCTCAACCAGTATGCTATAGGTACCAGCTGGGAGGCCAAGTAGTATAGGAAGAAATTGGGCACTGCAAGACCACCTTGGGAAGTGGGTAGTTGCAGTGTGGATAGGGATATTTTGGGGATTGAATTTGCCCAAATAAATGAAATGATTAGAGAATCAATACGGCGAAATATTTTCCTATGTATCCAGGAGGGAGCCATCTGGAGAATATAGAGGATTTTTGGGGCGACTATCATCTTAATTATACAGACTCTTCCACACAGATTAAGTGGAAAGGAGATCCAGTTTTTTAGTTTGGATTCAATGGCTTCCAAAGTTGGATATAGATTACATTCAAGGAATTTTTCAGGTGAGCGCTGAATCCAAACCCCTAGGTATTTAAACGTATCCACCACCTGTAAAGATGATCGTGGAGAGATCAGTTGACGAGCGGGGTCATCTAGAGGGAAAATGATGGACTTGGACCAGTTTATTGAGAGGCCAGACATGGAGCCAAATCTAACAAAAATATCCAGCACCGCGTCTAGAGATGGCCCAGGGTCCGCAAGATATATTAGCATATCGTCTGCGTATAATGAAATACGCTCCTCTATTTTGTTAATTTGCAGCCCCTGAATCTTAGAAGATTCTCTTATAGAGTGGGCTATAGGTTCCAGTGCTATCGCAAACAGGAGAGGGGACAGAGGGCAACCCTGACGAGTGCCTCGGGAGATTTCAAAACTATTGGAGATGGTCGAGTTGACTCTAAGTTTTGCTCGTGGTGAGTTATATAAAATGGTAAACCATTTCCTAAAATTTGGGCCGAAACCGAATCTCTCCAGGGCCGCCTGAACGTAAGGCCATTCGATGGAGTCAAAGGCTTTATTAGCGTCCAGGGATAAAATTACCCTAGTGCCAGCATTAGAATGGGGGTATTGAATATTAGATAGGAGCCTACGGATGTTTAATCTAGTATTGCGACCGGGAATAAACCCCGTCTGGTCAGGATGTATTATTGAAGTAATATGTTGGTTTAGTCTTATTGCTAGGATCTTGGTCAGGATTTTAAGATCCGTATTTATTAAGGAAATTGGTCGGTAGGAGTCGCATATAAGTGGGTTTTTGCCAGGTTTAAGGATAAGGACAATTAGGGCCTCATGCATGGTGTCCGGGAGCGATCCCGTTTCAAAGATATACTGAAATAGCTGAGTGAGATAAGGGATTACTAAGGATTTGTTCTTAGAGTACCACTCAACTGGGATACCATCAGGGCCCGGTGTCTTATTAGCTTTAAAGGAGGAGATGGCTAGTCTGATTTTATCGGCTGTAATTGGGGCATCCAGCTCCCGTCTGGCCTCATCCGTCAACTGTGGTATGTCCAAGTCCCTAAAGAGGTCGTCTGTTTCACGTGCAGGTTTGATAAGTCTGGATGAATATAGGGCTGAGTAAAATTCCTGAAAGACTTTGGCGATTTCAAGGGAGGTTGTATGTATTATGCCTGAGTTATCTATTATTCTGGGAATAGCTACCGTTTGCTCGTTTGATTTTAGTAAATAAGTTAAAAACTTGCTACACTTATTCCCAAATTCAAATCCCCTCTGTGTGTGTATTAGCTCTCTGCGCTTAGTTCTATCAAGGAGTAGGAGCTCAAGTTTTCTGCGCTCCGTCTCCCAACTGGCATAGTTCTCTCGAGTGGGATGTTGCAATAATCTTAATTTAGCCTCTCGCATCCCCTTTTCGTGGTAATCGTGTGAGGCAATGGTGTTTTGCCTCATTCTGGACATTGAGGCTCTAAAGGCTCCCCTTAGTACAGCTTTACTGGCATCCCAGCAAATCAGGGGGGAAGCTGTGTCTCGGTTGTTATGCCAGTAATCCCTCATATCCTGTCGACAGTCTTCTATTATAGTCTCATCTTCGAGCCAGCAAGAGCCTAGTCTCCATACCACTGGTGAGGTGTGACCGCGTAGGTATAACTGACATATAAGAGGGGAGTGATCCGATATACCGTGGGGTAAATACTTTATAGAGTCCACAAGGGGGAGAATATCTTTGGAGCCAAGACATAGATCTATGCGGGACATGGTCTGATGGGTGTCCGAGTAGCAGGAGAATTCCCTAGAGTCTGGAAACTTCCACCTCCAGATATCTTGGAGATCGTATTGGGAGAGCCATTTCAAAAATGGGGGATATGGTCTGCCAGTGCCACTCAACCTATCCAGGGTCGGGTCAAGTACGGCATTAAAGTCGCCCATAAGCAAGAGTGGGTCATCAATAAAGGCATGCAGCTTAGTGGAGAGGCGGTCCGGTGTCTGAGCATTAAACGGGGGCGGGATGTATACTGATCCCAATATCAAGGGCCTACCATCAATGATATATTTGATAATAACAAAATTTCCATTGGGGTCTATTCTGACTTCAGGAATCTGAACTGGGAGGGACTTAGCTATCAGAATAGCTGTTCCCCTTGAAAAGGAGGAATAATAAGCGAGGTAGTATGAGGAAATCCAGGGTTTTTTTAATAGTAAGGCGCGAGATCCCATTAAATGAGTTTCCTGAAGGCAGATAATATGTGGGGAAATTTTACGCAAATGCTCAAACACCAGGCGCCTCTTAATTGGGTTGTTCAGGCCTCTCACATTCCATGAAACTACTTTAATATTCGTCATGACTTAAGGAGAAAAAAGATCTTGGTCCCACCTTGTAGCATATATTTGTCATATATCATAAACTGCGGTAAGTAACATACAGGAACTGCATTATAAACCCCCAGAAGGTCCCTAACCCTCCCCATCCCCTGTTTAAACTACAAGGGATCTAACTCCCTTAACTGAATGTAAAGAGAAGGCGAGTAAACCAGCAACTACCTCCAGTGCCATCCCAGCTCGAGATAAGCGTATCCACCGATATTTGTGGATAGGTTCCTATGCTTAAAACATAACTAGTTACAAACAAAATTACAATAAAGATCCTCAGGTAAAGAGAGAAAAATAACCTGATCCACTCCAGGTCGGCAACTGTGACCGCAGCCCAGACAAATAAAACTCGGTGTGTCTGTATAAATTGGAATTATGTGAACTGTTACCAACTCTCTCCAGTAGATGGCAGCGAACCGCCACAAGTGTGAATTGATAAATATATATCTACGGCTGCGGTCAAAGTCCCATGTTCATTATAAGTATAGTGCCTATGAGGTTTCATATGGGCAGAGTTCAGAAGATTCACAGGGCATATACTACAATCATGCAACAACCTGTTCACAATTTAACACCTCGGGAGCCTGTAAATATAAGGGGTTGTTAAAGGTAGGCATTGCATACACATATGAAATATAGTCTTATATATTCACATAGCATGAGATTGGTTCCTGTCTTGAATACATGGTCTGTGGACCTATAAAAATAAAAGCCATTAAGAGTGTTACGTGCATGAAAGAAATGTTCTTATGCAAGACCACGCACAATACGGGCTTCCATTGTGATCAGCAAGTCCCCGCTAACGTCAGTCTAGGCTGAGGAGATCCGTATTGGCTAGGGAGTGATAAATAGGATCCCAGGGCCATATAGTTGGTAAGGCATTGAAACAGAGCAATTCTGTGCAGAAGGAGTAGTCAGAATTTAATTCTAGTGGAACTGACCCTATTTCCTTTTCTTAGGAGAGAAGGCAGGGATTGGAAACCCCTGTAGTTCCATCCATGTTGCCGCTTCACTCTGCGAGGCGAAAAATTGAAATTTCCCTTTGTATTGGATGCGTAGTTTCGCGGGGAACAGCATACTATAAGGAATTTCTTGTGTGCGGAGGCCAGCTTTCACAGCATTAAATGTTGCACGCAGTTTCTGAACTTCAGGTGAAAAGTCCTGGTATATTGACACTTTAACACCATTGATAGAGAGATCCGGAGCAGATCTAGCCTTCCTTAGAATCTCAACTTTGTCCCTATAGTTAAGGAGCTTTGCAAGCATTGGTCTCGGCGTGTTTCCTGGCTTGGGGGGGCCTCCGGGCACTCTGTGCGCCCGTTCAATCGAGAAAGTATGGGAGGGCTCGAGATCTGGAATCGTGTCCTTCAGCCAGTTTTCCAGGAAAACTTCCGGATCAGAACCCTCACTTTTCTCAGGGATGCCCACAAAGCGCAGGTTTGATCTGCGTGAGCGGTTCTCCAAGTCATCCATTTTTAAAGAGTGTTCTTGGGAGGTCTTAGTGGACTGGGACTGTGCAGCACGCATAGGGTTAACAGTGTCCTCCAACTGACTTATTCTCCGTTCGGATTCCGTCGTCCTATCTTTAAGCGTATTAAAATCCGCCTTAACAAAGGACATTTCCGTTTGGATTGAGTCCAGCCTGGTAGTTAGGGATAGCTGTAGTGCATGTATGGCTGCCAGTAGCTCCGCTCTAGTAGGTTCAGGGGGATCTGGCCCACCCTCCTCCTTCATGCTGTGAGCAGTAGATATGGTCTGACTAGGGCCTGGGCTAATCCTCTGTTCCCCAGGGGGTTCCTCCTTACAAGGCTTACCAGTCGTCTTGTGTGTCTCTCTCACCGCTGTGGTGTGAGTAGTGTCAGAGCGGGAATCCTCCTCCGAGTCTGAAGAGGACGGCGTGTGCTGTTGTGGAGGACCGGCGCCATCTTGCCTGTCCTACCTCGCGTACTTCGCCACCTTCTCAGCGGTGGTTGAGACCATCGGGGGGCCGTATTTGGGCATCCTCTCGTGCGGGGGGACTTCCGTGATCAGCGGGAGTAGTTGTGGGGAATCCGCAGTGAGTATCCACTGTGTGTTGCGGAGGATTTAGTCTCGAGCCGGGAGAGCTGCAGGCAGAGACGTCCTCACGCGCGCATGGCTAGCCACGCCCCCCCAATCCTAGCATATTTAAAGACATTTCCTAGGAGTTAAAAAACAAAGGTTTACTTCCTCCAGTCCCTGGCAGCCGTCCTGTGCCCTCGCCGGAGCTCTGGTGTCCCGGGATCCCCTCCGTTGGAGATGCCAACCTCGCCAGGTCGGCATCTACTGCGCCTGCATGAGCCCCCCTGGTGTCCGTGCTCACGCGGTCTGGAGCGTTCTGCGCAGGCGCAGTAGATGCCAGGCGGGCAAGGTCGCCATCTGAAATGGAGGAGATCCCGGGACACCGGAGCTGCGGCAAGGGCACAGGACAGCTGTCAGGGGCTGGAGAAAGCCCCAGGTAAGTAGATCTTTGTTTTTTAACTCCTCAGACATTTCATTTAATAAATCATTATATGTGTCCCCTGCACACTATCTGCAATACCCCACGACCAATGCAACTGGAAACTAAACTGTAAAAGTGGACAGAGATAGAGAGACGAGCGTACGCTATGTTGCGGTAGTGCAGCATAGCGTGCTCTGGTAACTTACGCATGCCACCATATTTCCCAGTGCCGACCCACCCGGCTACTTTTTCATGCCAACCGGCTGGAAAAAACATTCTGAGGAGAACACTGCATTGTATCTCTGATGAGAAGAAGCCACTGTGCAATCAGGAGCCACTGGTGTTGGATGGCCCACAGTGGGTGAGGTTGGAGTCTGCACAAAGATGACGGTCGGACAGGTAGAGAAGATGGAGGATGCAGCTGGAAAGTGGTTGGGTGGCCTCTGCTGCTTCTGTCCTGGTACTGGCACTGTCCCAGCTGGGAGATTTGTTGCTATGGCTCTTGGAAGGTTTGGGGTTAGTAGGTGATGGACAGGTAGGGTCAGGATATGGAGCTGCAGTCCCATCTGCCCAGTTCATCAGCTGCCAGAGCCGTAAGTAACGATCATTCATAGCTAATTAGCTGCAGGCCTCAGCTCTTATCTTCCTGTATCTCCAGCTGCCCTCTCTTCACATCCTCGTCCATCTACCACTGCCGGCACTGCTGTAACCTCCCAGGAATGTGTGCATGGAGAGGAGGGGAGAAGCACCAGATGATGAGCAAGGCACACTGGGAGAGAGGACTGTGGTGCTGAATGTGCCGATACCACAGCTTATTGGATATTATCACCCCCTAGCAATGTATGTTCTTTTCTGTGCTTTGATTATTTGATATCTTACACCTATAATTTGTTATCCATTTCAGAACTGAGATCTGACATTAAAGAACAAATTACATATATGAGGAGTGATCAGCAGTCTATGGAGGAGGGTGACATGAGTACATTTGAAGAAGAAAAAGGAGAGACCTATGTGAGGAGTGATCAACAATCTATGGAGGAGGGTGGCATGATGGAGACAATTAAGGAGGAACAAGGAGAGGCCTATGTAAAGAGTGATGAGCAGTCTGTGGAGGAGGGTGGCATGATAAGGACAATTAAAGAAGAAGAGACCTATGTGAGGAGTGATCAGCAGTATATGGAGGAGGGTGGCAGGATGGAACCAATTAAAGAAGGAGACACATATGTGAGGAGGGATCAGCAGTCTATGGAGGAGAGTGACATAATAAGAACAAGTAAAAAGGAAGAAGAGGACATTATTACTGGGATGAGCATTGGTAAGTGATAAATGTATCTCCTTTTAATGTCCAGTACATATAAGCTGTGTGCTCTACATGTTGTCAGTATACAGGAGTCGAGTCTGAGGAAGGCTTCATAGCTGAAAGCTTACTCCTTGTCTTCTAAGTTAGCCAATAAATGGTATCATCCTGATTCAAAACGTTTTGCTTTCACTATTGCCATAAAATAACTCTCGAACTGAATGACAAAGCTAACAATTTAGTAAGCTAACTCTCTAACTGAACCACTAAACTATCAATCACAGGTTCAGTGAGTCTCAAATGAGCACAAATTTATCACAAAAATGCAAATACACAGCACTGCTCTCTCCAGCACAACCTCACACAGTGCTGAGTAACAGCAAGGAGATAATCCAAGATGGCATCCACCTTATATAGGGAAGGGTGTGTCCAGAGCTCCGCTCATTCCTATTGGTTGCTAGGGACATCTTGATAAAAAAATGCACTTCCGTAATGGACTCGAAGTTGTATTTACAGCTTGCATTTGTAGTCAGAATTTGTAATCACAGTGGATTACGGATTATAACTACGGTGCTGTAGGACGCAATTACAACTTGTCATTACAGATATCCATAAATTACAGGTAATTACGCCCAACACTACCTGGGACAGAGGAGGGGGCAGAAGGGGGTTAGACTGGCCTCCCCTTGACCCCATGGGGGCAGCACCGCCAAAAACAGGCCTTCAGGGATTACCACGTTAGTAAACAGTAATCCCTGTCTGGCAGACGGCCAAGCAGGAAGTGACGCTCACTTCCTGTTGGTGAAGCAATCCTGTGCGCAGAAGCGCATTGCTTAAATGTGCAATGTGTCAAAATGTGGCGGTCAGTTTAAAAACACATGCGTCTCCATAGACTTACATGACTTCTGGTCCGCCGCAAGAGCCGCATGGTAATGTAGGTATGCACTGGCATCAGGTATGCGGCAAAAACGTCACTTCCATCGCATTGTGCTGCACCACATCGGTATGGAAGACCCCATAGACTAACAATGCCCTAGCGGTAGGCTGCGGTGGAAATGCTGCACCCCGCTGTGCCAGTGTGAAAGGGCCCTCAGGCATCTGTAGTGAGGTGCACCCTGCCGCCAACTGCATGGTCCAACAACCAGGATACACATTCCTCTACATGCTGGTGTGGGCTGGGATGGCAGCCCTGGTAACATAATGGAGGCTGGGGATCCACCATTGTAATGCCAAACAGCACGTCAGCTGGCGGAAGGGTTCACTTTCCACCAGCTGATAGGGCAGGAGGTGTTGGGTCAAATATCTGGCCAGTTGGGGCAAGAGGCCTCTTCCGTGCAATCATTTCAAAGAGAGGCCTGGCGCTGGGCGACAAACTGGGGGGAGGAGACAGCTGATGAGGTCTGGATGCTGCTTCCAGCCTGGTGTGCAGAGGGGGTTGGCGTGCAGTGGGACTGGGCAGGCTGCACATGATGCACAGAGTGATGGCTAGAGGAAGACGAGATGGGCCTCTTGCTGCTGCTTCTCCTCCTGACACACTCTGTCCACTGCTGCCCTGTGCATTCTTTTTTATGAAGATAAAAAATTTAGACTAAAATACAGAAAAAAATCAAATTACAAATTGAAATAAATAAAAAGTGAGATAAAAAGCAGGGTTGTGGAGTCGTGGAGTCAGTTCGGAGCAATTTTGGGTGCCTGGAGTCGGAGTCAGGAAAAAATACTTAGACTCCTAATGAATTTAAATTGTAATTAAAATAGAAAATATGATAAAATGTTCTATTTATCAGATAATAGTCATAAATAATTTATATATACAGTAATAGCTGTGCTTTGTCCACAAAAATGAAAAAAACCAATCAAAATGAGTTACTTGTGCTGCTTCAATAAAGCAGTCCCCGTATTTTTAAAGTCAGAAATACGATACATATCTGATTGTGACTGTACAGTATATATGATGTGTACACAGGAATCTCTTATATATACTAAATAACATCTATGCTGTAAGAATAAAGCCTGATGTGTAGCCGTGTCACTAATAGAGATGGTCAGTGAGATGGAAATCATTCTGCATTGATGCTGATTTCTGGAAATGCTCATGAAATCAAGTAATTTGATATATTGTTAAAATTTGGTTTGGTGACTACGAATTAAAGGGTACCTGAGACGGATGAAAAGAAAAGTTTTATCCATACCTGGGGCTTCCTCCAGCCCCCTTCAGGCCAATCAGTCCATCGCTGTCCTCCTCCACCACCTGGATCTTCTGCTATGAGTCCCGGTAATTCAGCCAGTCAGCCCAGTCCGGCCTCATGCCGCTTCCACAGCCAGGAGCGTTCTGCACCTGCGCAATAGTGCTGCGCAGGTGTAGTACGCTCCCAGCGGCGGAGTGTGTGCATGCGCACTATGCCAGACTGGCTCAAGTACCTGGACTCATAGCAGAAGATCCAGGTGGCGGAGAAGGACAGCAAGGGAATGATTAGCCTGAAGGGGGCTGGAGGAAGCCCCAGGTATGTATAAAACTTTAATTTCATCTCTCAGGTTTACTTTGTTACACAGTAGTACTATACTCTACATATGCACTCTCCACAGAGCTGCAGGGTCTCCACTGAGAATGCTGTGCACATTGAACACAGAGGTGTTGTCTATCACCCATAAACCTGGTTCAGATTGTGCATGAAGAATGTGTAATAGAGGAAGAATCGCCTCATTCCCCTGCAGAGTACCTGCACATCACTCTTACATGTACCCACAGTTACATTGCCTAGGGCCTGATAGATGTTCTTTGTTCCGGTTTGTACTTTTTACAAGTATTCTTACCAAGGACTAGTTTTAGTCTAAAGGGAATACATATGGCAGTCTCCATATCCTTCTCACTTTAGTTGTCTTCTAAAATTCCTAAGCGTTGGCAGTTAAGAGACGAATTTCATGTTACATACTTTCAATCAACAAGATTGTAACATGCAAATTAGAGGTGTTGGAGTCGAAGCGTCGGAGTCGGTGGAATCCTAAACTGAGGAGTCGGAGTCGGTGGATTTTTGTGCCGACTCCACAGCCCTGATAAAAAATTTTTTTTAAAATAAATGAAATGGAGAATAAAAATTAGATAAAAAGAACACTGAAACTTTCTAATCAAATAAAATTCAAATCAAAATATATTTTAAAAAAAATAAAGTATATCAAATTTGAAATAAAGTGTGTGTGCGTGTGTGCGTGTGTGCGTGTGTGCGTGTGTGCGCGTGTGCGCGTGTGCGTGTGTGCGCGTGTGCGTGTGTGCGCGTGTGCGCGTGTGCGCGTGTGCGCGTGTGTGCGTGTGCGTGTGTGTGTGTGTGCGTGCGTGTGTGTGTGTGTGTGTGTGTGTGTGTGTGTGTGTGTGTGTGTGTGTGTGTGTGTCGCGATCACGCGAAAACGGCTTGACCGATTTGAACGAAACTTGGTACACAGATCCCTTACTACCTGGGATGATATGTTCTGGGGGTCTCGGGTCCCCCCTGCATACGTGGGCGGAGCTACAACCAGCAAATCAGATTTCACCCATTCAAGTCAATGGAAAAAATGTAAAAGGCTGCCATTCTCACAGTAATCAAGCCAGAGTCCCCACACATGGCACAGTTGGTCACTTGGTGACTGAGGTTACAAATCCAGGAAAAGGGGGTGGAGCATAAAACAGCCAATCAAATTTCAGCCGTTCATTTTAAATGGGAAAATGTAAACTGCAGCCATTCTTAGACTGTTAATCGCAGGGTTCTCAAACTTGCCACAGTTGGTCACTGCGTGAATGCGATTAAGATTCAAGAAAATGGGTGGAGCCTACAACATCCAATCAAAATTCACCTATTGATTTTCAAGGGGGAATATTGAAACTACTGCTATTCATACACTTTTAATGGCAGAGGCTTCAAACTTGCTACAGTCAGTCATTGGGTGACTGGGGTACAAATTCACTAAAGGGGCGGGGCCACATACAGCCAATCAGATTTCCTTGGTGGATAAACTGCTTCCATTCCCACATTTTTGATGCCAGGAAACTGAAAGATCACAAACTTGGTCATTGAGTGACTGTGTGTCAAGGTTACAAAAAGTGGGCGGAGCCAAAAACAACTTTTACTGGGGAAAATATAAACTGCAGCCATTCTTACACCGTTAATGGCAGAGTTCTCATACTTTGCACAGTTGGTCATTGGGTGACTGAGATTAAGATTTTGGAAGGTGGGTGGAGCCTACAACAGCCAATAAAAAATCACCTTTTGATTTTCAAAGGGAATATTTACGCTGCTACCATTCTCTTATACTGTTAAAAGCAGATGCCTCAAACCTGGTACAGTTGGTCACTGGGTGACTAGGGTCCAAATTCAGAAAGGGGGCGGAGCCACAAACAGCCAGATTTGTTTATTTTTCAATGGGAATGTACAAAATATTGATACCAAGGACCCCAAAGCTGATAAACTTGATAATTGAGTGACTGCATGTCAAAGGTAGAAAAAGTGGGCGGTGCCAACAACTACATTTTTTACATGGCAGGGTTCCCAAACTTTACACAATTGGCCACTGGGTGACTGGGATGAATATTCAGAAATGTGGGTGGAGCCTACAACAGCCAATCAAAATTTACCTATTGATTTTCAAGGGAAATATTCACATTGCTACCATTCTTACACTGTTAATGGCAGAGGCCTCAAACCTGATACAGTCAGTCACTGGGTGACTGGGGTACAAATTCACTAAAGGGGTAGAGCCACAAAAAGCCAATCAGATTTGTTAGATTGATTTCAGCCATTCTGTTATTGGCAGGGTTCTCAAATGTGACACAGTTGGCCACTGGGTGACTGGGACTAATATTCAGGAAAGTGGGTGGGGCCTACAGCAGCCAATCAAAATTCACCTTTTGATTTTCAAGGGGAATATTTACATTGCTTCCATTCTTACACTCATAATGGCAGAGGTCTAAAATCTGCTACAGTCAGTCACTGGGAATTCTGAAGGGAGCGGGCAGAAAACAGCCAATAACATTTGTTTAATTTCAATGGTAAAATGCAACTTATTGATGCCAAGGACCCCAAAGCTCATAAACTTGGTCATTGAGTGACTGTATGTCAAGGTTAGAAATAGTGGGCGGAGCCAAAAACAACTCACTTTTTACATGGGAAAATGTAAACTGCAGCTTTTCTTACACTGTTAATGGCAGGATTCTCAAACTTCACACAGTTGGTCACTGGGTGACTAGGATTAATATTCGGAAAAGTGGGTGGAGCCTACAAGAGCCAATCAAAATTCACCTATTGATTTTCAAGGGGAATATTGAAACTGCAGCCATTCTTACACTGTTAATAGCAGAGGCCTCAAACCTGCTACAGTCGGTCGTTAGGGCCTCGATTCATAAAGCATTACCTCATGCGGTAATGCTGAAAACAGCAGACTTTACCGACCACTTAGCAAAATGTCAATTCATAAAGGCTGTTACCGCATGAAAAGCTGACATTACCGACCAGGGGGATAAATTACTGACTTGGCTGCAGTTACCGACGACACATGTCAGTAAATTGTCAGCAAATGTCAATTCATAAAGCCTGCAACAAGCGGTAAGCCTGGCGGTAGTTACCGACACCTCTGGTGAGGTCTTAACAAGTAACCGACACCTCTGACAGCTCTGATTAATGCAAAGTGCAGAGAGCCGAAGTCTGTTTGATTCATCTGTGGAGAGAGCCAGAGAGCCCTCTGTGTGAATCATTTGAGCAGGCAGGGAAAGACTGTGTGACTCATCTGTCTGAGTCATCAGTGGAGAGGGCCAGAGAGAGCCCTCTGTGTGATTCATTTCTGCAGGGCAAAGAGAGGATCGAGACACTGCTCTACTCTACTGCTCAATGGGCTGCGGTAATTTACCGACCTCCAAAGGCAGCTGGGGAAATCTTTATGAATTAGCACACAGACCGGGAAAATACCGAGTGCGGTATTTTCTCGACAAGATTTTTTTATCGCACTGCTGTTTATGAATCGAGGCCTAAGTGTCTGCGGTTCAAATTCAGTAAAGGGGCTGAGCTAAAAACAGCCAGATTTCTTTGCTGGATAAACTGCTTCCATTAGCACAATTTTGATGCCAGGAACCCAAAAGCTCACAAACTTGGTCATTGAGTAGTGACTGTGTGTCAAGGTTACAAAAAGTGGGTGGAGTTAAAAACAGATTTTTCAGGGAAATTGTAAACTGCAGCCCTTTTTCACTTTTAATGGCAGGGTTCTCAAACTTAGCATAGCTGGTTACTGGGTGACTGGGATTAATATTCACAAAAGTGGGTGGAGCCTAAAAATGCCAATCAAAAATCACATGTAGCTTTTCAAGGAGAATATTAAAATTGCTGTCATTCTTGCACTGTTAATGGCACAAGCCTCAAACCTGGTACAGTTGGTCATTGGGTCACTGGGGTTCAAATTCAGAAAAGGGGACAGAGCCACAAACAGTGAATCAGATTTGTTTCATTTTATGGGAAAATACAAATTATTGATGCCAAGGACCCCAAAACTCACAAACTTGGGCATTGAGTAGTGACTTTGTGTCCAGGTTACAAAAAGTGGGTGGAGCCAAAAACAAATTTCACTGGGAAAGTGTAAACTGCAGCCCTTCTTACACTGTTTATGGCAGGGTTCCCAAACTTTGCCCAGATGGTCACTGAGTGACTGAGATTAATATTCAGGGAAGTGGGTGGAGCCTATAATAGCCAATCAAAATTCACCTGTTGATTTTTAAGTGGAATATTTAAATTGCTGCCATTTTTACACTGCAGATGCCTCAAACCTGCTACAGTTGGTCATTGGGTGACTGGGGTTCAAATGCTGGAGAGGGGGTGAAGCCACAAACTGCCAATCTGATTTGTTTAATTTCTACGGGAATATACAAATTATTGTTGCCAAGGACCCCACAGCTCACAAACTTGGTCATTGAGTGTTTGTGTGTTAGGGTTAAAAAGTGGGCGGAGGCAACACCAGTCAAATGCATACACAGGCAACGCCGGGTCATCAGTAGGTGGAGACAAATACAAATTTCACTGGGAAAATGTAAACTGCAGCCATTCCTACAGTGTTAATGGCAGGGTTTTTAAACTTTGCACAGTTGGTCACTGAGTGACTGGGATTAATATTCAGAAAAGTGGGTGGAGCCTACAAAAGTGGATCAAACTTCACCTATTGCTTTTCAAGGGGAATATTTAATTGCTACCATTCTTGAACTGTTAATGGCACAGGCATCAAACCTGGTACAGTTGGTTATTGGGTGACTGGGGTTCAAATTCAGAAAAGGGGTGGAGCCACACACACAGCCAATCAGTTTTTTTTTCATTTCAATGCAAATTATTGATACCAAAGACGGCAAAGCTCACAAACTTGGTCATTGAGTAATTGTGTGTTAGGGTTAGAAAAAGTAGGTGGAGCCGACACCAGCCAGATACATACCCGGGCAACGCCGGGCAATCAGCTAGTAATAAAATAAAAAGATAAACACACTACAGTAAAGCCCCCATACACACACACAACTGTGGCCTTTTGTGCAGCACAATTATCAAACAACTTTTGTTGTGAAACAAGTTGAACAACCAAAAAAAGTTGCTTGCTATTGTTCAAAGAACTGATAAGACTGATAAGCCGTCAATCCAATTGTTGTGCTGGATCCACACCATACAATTTTTTTTGGCAGATTTACCTGCCCGATCGGATATTTCCAGCATGTCCGATCTGAAGATCGATTGATTTTTTTTTTTTATTTTTTTTTCCTGAGCGATTTCCATCCGTTTCTACAGAAATCAGACAGAATATCGCTCAAAGAATCAATCGATCTTCAGATCAGACATGCTGGAAATATCCGATCGGGCAGGTAAATCTGCCAAAAAATTGTATGGTGTGGATCCAGCACAATAATTGGATTGACGTCTTATCAGTCTTATCAGTTCTTTGAACAATAGCATGCAACTTTTTTTTGGTTGTTCAACTTGTTTCACAACAAAAGTTGTTTGATAATTGTGCTGCATAAAAGACCGCAGTTGAGTGTGTGTGTACGGGGGGCTTAACACTCACTCACTATCACTGACTACACTCTAAAACAAACTATCTCTCTGCCTCACTACAGCTAACCACCTCCCTCACTCACTAGTCACTCACTACATCAGGGCCGGATTAAAGCCCAGGTCACATAAGTCATGGCCTAGGGTGCCACAGGAGGAAAGGCAGTTGGGCAGTGGGATGTTAATGATCAGTTAGCAATTGAATTTTCATTTGCAAGCTTGCAGTGCAGGGAGAGTATGTGACTGCAGAACTCTCCTGCTGTTGCCTGTGGCTGGCTGTGTAGTATGTTTGGCTGCTTGCCAGACCTGGTCTGTGGCTGCCCGCCCTGCTTCATTGTTTCAGTACTTCACAATAGCTGCAGTCAACCGGAACTGGCTGGTCTTGTGGGCATAGCGTCACTCGCCAGATGTTTCCCACCTCCCTCCTCCATATAGCAGCACCGCCAGTCACTCACCCCTCCGCTCGCCTCCAGTGCCAACGCTTCCTCTTCCCTTCCTCCGTCATCAGCTACTGCTTTGCATCTCTTTCTGCAGCTGGTTTTTCCTATCGTAATTCACCAGTAATGTGCCGACAAGCCACATGTGAGAGATGCTGGCTGCAGAATGAGATGCACAGTGGTGGCTAATGATGGGAATGAGGGGAAGAGGAAGTTTTGGCGCTGGAGGCAGGCAGAGAAATGAGTGACTGGTGGTGCTCCTGTGGGGGGAGCGGTTGTGTAATGGGGATGCGACTACCAGGCTACCTAAGCTTTTAGGGGCGAGGGAGGGAAACATCTGACCATTAATACTACTTGGGGGAGGGAAGAAACTTTTGGCCATCTATATTACAAGGAGGGGGAGCATCTGGCCACCTATACTACAAAGGGGGGTGGAAACATCTGGCCATCTATACTACAAGGGGGTGGGGGTGCATCTGGCTACCTGTGCTGCAAGTGGGTGAGCGTCTGGCTTCCTGTCATGCTGTGGGACAGGGGGAGTAGTTGGCTAACTATACTGAAGAAGGGGGTTATCTGCCTACCAATACTGAAGAGGAGAGGAGATGCTGTTGGTCAGGGGGCGGCCGGTGACAGTACAGATCCATCCCTGCACTACACTACAGTCTGCCTCTGCTCTCTCTATCACACTACAGCACACCCTCTCTCACTGTCACTAGGCCTCTCTACACTCACATCTTCCTTTCTGCTCTATCACACTAACTTCCGCAAACTCCTCCTTCTCACTCACTAGTGCACTACAATCTGTCTGTCTACTCACTCCTCACTCACTCACTATCTCACAACTCACCGGATTCTGTCACACAACTCAATCCACACACAATTGATTCTCTGCAGCACAATGCAGCGCACTGTCTCCCTCAATATCCTCCTCCTCACTGAACCCACAAAATGGCTGACAGTCTCACCTCTCTTATATACAAGAGGGGAGGGATAGCCTGTGATAGGTAGCTAGGATCTGGTTGCTAGGGCCTATAATTGCTCCGGATTTCTTAGAGAATCCGATTGGCCGGTTAATGCTGCTATATTTAATGTAAGCTATAATTGTGGATGTACGCATAACTTGCACATTTCTGCATGTAAACCGCAGTACACTGATTGGCCTGAGATGACCGTGGTGTTCCGTTTTCCACAGTAATTTTTGAAAATTTTAGGCCAATCACAGGACTGGGAAATACTCGCTAGTATTGCACCAATCAGAGAGTGCGGAGGCATCCCGCGGGGTTCCCATTTCCACAGAAATATTCTGCATTCTCTGATTGGTCCGATGCTTCTGAGCTCAGTGATTGGCTGACATTTCCGAGTTGCTGTAATGCTGCATTCTGACATTGGGCTCTATTCTCAAAACTTCTCATACATGACATATCACCTCATTTATAAAAATAACCTTTCAGCACATTTACTTTTCTTACCTTAATTATATTATATTTTTGCTCTTTGGAAGCCTAAAAATGTAACATAGACGAGGTGGAAACAGGAAAACAGGTGAAAATCCTTTGTGAATTATGCCTATTGTTGCATTTACGTTTTGGAAATCGGCGTTCCGATGGAAATGTCAGACCATCCCCAGTCACAGTTTCTTTATTTCCTTAATTGGTAATAAGAGAGAGAAACATGTACATTACACGGGGCATATGAGTGACACGAGGACACAGCGGTAATAAGAATGTGGAAGTGACACCACATTGCTCTACAAACATAACACAGATCTCTTGCTATAAGTACATATACAGTAGGTCTGTTGTCACAGGAGTAACACATTGCTTCCACTGTCTCATCAAGCTCTACATTCACTGCTGCTCAATGTATGGCCAGTGCTTTAGGTGTGGGAGGGGTCAGTGATATGCAAATACCTCTGATGTGCATGCAAATGTAATGCAGATTGTATGCAGATAATCAGATTGGTCAGGAAATGCATTTGATTGGCTGAACTCCCAGCTACATAACATTTTCATGCAAGCCAAAGTTGTAGTCGTGATTGGCCGCCTGTAATGAGCTCCACCTTCTGCAGTTCTCAGTCAGGCTGATAACTTGTGATGGTCAGTGACATGCCAATAACTCTGAGATGGTGCAAACTGTATGCTAATTTTATGTAACGTTATGCAGCTGCTGCATCTGCTCCATTTCCAGTCTGCACAAACTTTGCCTCAACTTGGAATTATCAGCAGCTCACTGACCATCCCTAATGATAATTGTTCCTCCCCTCAGAATGCTCTAACAGGAAGTGATGATGTCTCTCTATTTGCAGCGCAGAGTCCCGGCATCAGGAACCTCTCAGAGACTCGTCTCTCTGTATCCACAGACTGTACAACGGATGATGATGTCACCGGACAAGAGTCTCCTGCAGATATCCTGGTTACCCCAAATATTCCCCCAGACCCCCCTCTCCTGAATAATCCTGAGGGGCCTTATACCCAGCACAGCTCTCCCTCTGCTGGAGGGTCTCATTCCTGTTCCACACGTGGGAAATGTTTTGTGAGGAAATCAAATCTAGGCCAACACAAGAGAATTCACACAGGAGAGAAGCCGTATTCATGTGCTGTGTGTGGGAAATGTTTTGTATGGAAATCACACCTTGTCAGTCACGAGAGATTTCACACTGGTGAGAAGCCGTATTCATGTGCTGAGTGTGGGAAATGTTTTGTACAGAAATCAAACCTTGCCAATCATGAGAGAACTCACACTGGTGAGAAGCCGTATTCATGTGGTGAGTGTGGAAAATGTTTTGTACGGAAATCAGACCTTGTCAGTCATGAGGGAGCTCATGCTGGTGAGAAGCTGCATTCATGTGCTGAGTGTGGGAAATGTTTTGAACGGAAGTGTAATCTACTAAGGCATAAGAGATATCACACTGGAGAGAAGCCTTATTCATGTGCTGAGTGTGGGAAAAGTTTTGTACAGAAATCAAACCTTGTCAGTCATGAGAGAACTCACACTGGTGTGAAGCCCTATTCATGTGCTGAGTGTGGGAAATGTTTTGTACAGAAAGCAGAGCTTGTCATCTATGAGAGATCTCATACTGGAGAGAAGCCGTATTCATGTGCTGAGTGTGGGAAATGTTTTGTACATAAATCACAGCTTGTCAGGCATCAGAAATCTCACACAGGTGGTAAGTAACAGTCAGTGAAACATAACTTCACCTTTAGTGAGCCTGAACTGGCCGCAGCATACTGCTCTCCATCTCCCCAACAAAGCTGGAAGTAGGGAGTATGGAGAGTGGAGTGCAGCGACCAATAACAGGCTTGTTCAGTTCCGCTTATCCCTCTCACATCACTGGTGAGAAGTAGTGATGGTCAATTAGATGCAAATAACTTCGAGTTGATGCAAATGTGTACAAAATTTTTATGCAGCTTGAAAATGAAGCAATCAAATCCCGCTGAGGTAAAGTCCGATGGGTTCATTTTCAAGCTGAATAAATTTGCATAACAATTTGCATAAATGTGCATCACCTTGAAGTTATTTGCATCTACTTGACCATCACTAGTGAGAAGCTCTATTACTGCACTGAGTGTGGTAAATGTTTTGGTTGTGGTTTATTTCTTGCTAGACGCACCTGGCAGCATATTATACAGAGTCCCGGGGCTCTTTCATGCTACTCAGCGCATTGGTTTGTAAAGCAAGTCCCTGAGCTGAGGTGGGATGATGGGATAAACATGGCTACATATAGTACTAAGCCTAATTAGTAATTGGTTGTGTTCATCTTCTATGTATTCCATTGCAAGTGTTAAAGATGTGATTTAAAATAAAGCACAGGTCAGATCCGTACCCCTCTGGGTCCTCCCCAGGCTCCCCACATCCTTTTCCCGACAATCGAGCCAGCGCTGCAGCCTCTGGAAGGTCACAGCCAGGCTCCCATCCATCCATCCATCCATCTATCCATCCATCCATCCATCCATCCATGCAGGCGGGCACACTGTGCGGGATGCCTTGTGCTTGCATCTTCTGGAAGGTCACAGCCGGGCTCCCATCCATCCATGCATGCAGGCAGGCACACTGCGCGGGATGCCTTGTGCTTGCATCCCCTGGAAGGTCACAGCTGGGCTCTCATTCATGCAGGCAGGCACACTGCACGGGATGCCTTGTGCTTGCATCCCCTGGAAGGTCACAGCTGGGCTCCCATCCATCCATGCAGGCAGGCACACTGCACAGGATGTCTTGTGCTTGCTTTGTAGCACGGAATGACTCGGCTAGGCGGATAAAAAGTGGAATTTGTACAGCTCTGTGGTACTGCGAATACAGAAGGCATCCTGCATCTGCTCAGTGCTGCCGTGCTTGTTCATGGGCACGGACAGACACAACAGGTGCTTGTTGAGGAGGTTTGGGGGTCCCAGCACTGGATTGGTGGGGGGGAGAGGTACGGGGATACTGAGGTAAGTACTCGTTGGGGCACTTTTTCCCTTCAGGCTTATTTTAATAAATTTGGTGCTTTATTCTATGCTAATGAGGCAGTATCATGAGTCATATCTTGTATATCCTGCCGTATGCAGCATGTGGGGTGCACGGGGCGCCCCCTACGGCGCAGAATTTATGAGCATTTTAGGGGCCCGCAGTCGGCCACAGACAATACTTCAGGGGTTGCTAAGAGTTTCAAAAATGACCATGCAGGATATGAACACATTTGCTTTCCAGGGAGTAGAGCTGGTGAAACGCTCAGTCTGAGGAGGAGATCTTCAGAGATGCCTCCTAAATATCATACTGGTAGTGATGGCCGATCATCACATGTTTCCTTGAAAAACTGACCGAGCCCCATAGCCTTTAATGGGCAGGTGAACTTTTACAACTTTCATGGCATCTCTGCAGCCACAATTTCTTTAGAAAAAGTGTGGGAAAACCCAGACAGTGGCCCAAAAATACAGGGTGGGCCATTTATATGGATACACTTTAATAAAATGGGAATGGTTGGTGATAATAACTTCCTGTTTGTGGCACATTAGTATATGTGAGGGGGGAAACTTTTCAAGATGGGTGGTGGCCATGGTGGCCATTTTGAATCCAACTTTTGTTTATTTCAATAGGAAGGAGGGTCATGTGACACATCAAACTTATTGGGGATTTCACAAGAAAAACAATGGTGTGCTTGGTTTTAACGTAACTGTATTCTTTCATGAGTTATTTACAAGTTTCTCTTTGTTTACAGCCATTGACATGTTGCCGAGGTTAACACTACTATGTAACACGTGAGGAGCGGATAGAAATTGTGTTGGTGTCTGGTGAACGCAGTAACTGGGTCATTGCAGCAGATTTCAGTGTAAGACACCCTACGAGACCACCCATCTCCCATGCTACAGATAGCAAACTGCTTGCTAAGTTTCGTGGAACTGGTTCAGTGTTGGATTTGCTGAAATCTGTCACTAATGAATAAACATCAGTGGCTGTCCTAGCTTCATTCAGCAAGAGCCCACAGCGTAGCACTCGCCGCATGTCACTGGAGAGTGGCATTAGTTGAACATCCCTTCGGTGGATATTAGCTACTCACAAATGGCACTATTACAAACTCCAGCTACTGCAGCATCTCAATGAGGATGACCCAGATCGGCGCACTGAATTTGCAGAATGGGAAAAACAAAAATTGGAACAGGACCCTCAGTTTACGCAGAAGATTTTGTTCAGTGATGAGGCAAACTTTTATGTGAATGGTGAAGTTAACAAACAAAACCACCGCCATTGGTCTGACAATAACCCACATTGGATAGATCCCTCCAAGACTGTTGGAACAAAGACAATGATGGTATGGTGTGGTATATGGGGTACAAAGATAGTGGGGCCATTCTTCATCAATGGAAACCTCAAGGCCACTGGATATGCGAAATTGTTACAAGATGATGTGTTTCCCTCTTTATGCACTGAAGCTGGCACATTCCCTGAGTCTTTCCAGCAAGATGGTGCACCACCACATTATGGGTGTCAGGTCCGAGCATTCCTAGATGAACAGCTTCCTGGAAAGTGGATTGGTCATCGTGGGCCAGTTGAATGGCCCCCAAGGTCTCCTAATCTGACCCCCTTAGACTTTTATCTTTGGGATCATCTGAAGGCAATTGTCTATGCTGTGAAGATATGAGATATGCAGCACCTGAAACTAAGGATACTGGAAGCCTGTGCTAGCATTTCTCCTGCGGTGTTGCTATCAGTGTGTGAGGAGTGGGAGTAGAGGGTACGGATACTGGAAGCCTGTGCTAGCATTTCTCCTGCGGGGTTGCTATCAGTGTGTGAGGAGTGGGAGAAGAGGGTACGGATACTGGAAGCCTGTGCTAGCATTTCTCTTGCGGTGTTACTATCAGTGTGTTAGGAGTGGGAGAAGAGGGTACGGATACTGGAAGCCTGTGCTGGCATTTCTCCTGCAGTGCTGCTATCAGTGTGTGAAGAGTGGGAGAAGAGGGTACGGATACTGGAAGCCTGTGCTAGCATTTCTCCTGCGGTGTTGCTATCAGTGTGTGAAGAGTGGGAGAAGAGGGTACAGATACTGGAAGCCTGTGCTGGCATTTCTCCTGTGGTGTTGCTATCAGTGTGTGAAGAGTGGGAGAAGAGGGTATGGATACTGGAAGCCTGTGCTAGCATTTCTCCTGCGGTGCTGCTATCAGTGTGTGAAGAGTGGGAGAAGAGGGTACGGATACTGGAAGCCTGTGCTGGCATTTCTCCTGCGGTGTTACTATCAGTGTGTGAAGAGTGGGAGAAGAGGGTACGGATACTGGAAGCCAGTGCTAGCATTTCTCCTGCGGTGTTGCTATCAGTGTGTGAAGAGTGGGAGAAGAGGGTACAGATACTGGAAGCCTGTGCTGGCATTTCTCCTGCGGTGTTACTATCAGTGTGTGAAGAGTGGGAGAAGAGGGTACGGATACTGGAAGCCAGTGCTAGCATTTCTCCTGCGGTGTTGCTATCAGTGTGTGAAGAGTGGGAGAAGAGGGTACGGATACTGGAAGCCTGTGCTAGCATTTCTCCTGCGGTGTTACTATCGGTGTGTGAGGAGTGGGAGAAGAGGGTTGCATTGACAATCCAACACAATAGGCGGCACATTGAACACATTTTATAAGTGGTTAGAAACTTGTAAATAACTCATGAAAGAATAAAGTTACGTTAAAACCAAGCACACCATTGTTTTTCTTGTGAAATACCCAATAAGTTTGATGTGTCACATGACCCTCTTCCTATTGAAAAAACAAAAGTTGTATTCAAAATGGCCGCCATGGTCACCACCCATCTTGAAAAGTTTCCCCCCTCACATATACTAATGTGCCACAAACAGGAAGTTATTATCACCAACCATTCCCATTTTATTAAGGTGTATCCATATAAATGGCCCACCCTGTACATTTGCGCTATAGCGTATGTACAATAGCATGGTAAATAGGTATGGTTAATAGAAAAGCCCCCATATCTGCTAGAATTCCCTGATCTTGCAGGGCATGGAAAGGAGAAGAGTGGGCACAAGAGGAAAACATTATTTCACAAAGACCGTATAGTTTTGGAGAAAATCGATTTTAACCCATTGCCGACTGCCTAACGCGGATCGGTGGCTGCAGAGAGGTTCAGTTGTACTTCAGCGTCGCCATATGGTGTCATCTCACGAGAGGTGAGATTTGCAGGGAGCTCGCATGAGCGCGAGTTCCCATCACTCTTTCCAGGGGGCCGCAGCAATCAGCCTGCCAGCCTGCGAACGGAGCTGGCAGGCTTTTTTTTTTTCAAATCAATGAAAGAATTGCTTATATAGCTCTGCAATCTTGCGCAGATCTATCTATCTATCTATCTATCTTGTACAGAGGATGTCCTTGTCACTTAACTGTCCCTCGGGGGGCTCACAATCTAATCCCTACCACAGTCACATGCCTATGTGTGTTTAGTGTAGTGCATGTATCTTTGCTTAGGGTCAATTTAAGGGAAGGGGGCACAAAAAAATAGTTTTCTTTTTTAAACAAATGTGATCTTTCTGAGGGGAGGTAGGGGTGTATTAAAAAAAAATAGGGGTTTTAAAAAAAAATTGTTCTTTTTTTTTATTAATTAAAAAAAAAAAAAAACACATCGCAGCAGCAATCAAATGCTACCAAGAAAGCACTATTAGTGAGAAGAAAAGTTTTATGACAGCGCAATAAACCATTAAAATTGGGAACAGCTGAATTGTAAAAAATGGCCTGGTCACTGGGAGGGGTTGGGGTGGGGGGTATGAACCTCTGGTACTCAAGTGGTTAAAGTTCATGGTCAGAGTGTGGGAAAGTGGGGTAAACTAACTTTAATTACACCAGGTCCGCCTCACGCCAATGGGCGTGGCCGTGTCGGCAGCCCCAGGACCGCCTAACGCCAATTGGCGTCAGGTCCTGGGGCCAGCTAATGCAGGAGATAGCGCGCAGGCTGCACACGCATCTCCTGCATGGGGGGCGGAGCTCCGCCCCGACTTCAGCCTCTGCCGGCGATCTGTTAGACGGCAAAACCGCCATCTTTACACGTTGTACAGCACTGCAATCAGCAACAGTGCTGTACTGGGGACACGGCTGTCCCCTCCTGAGGCTGGGGAGTGATCAGCTGTCATAGGAGACAGCTGATCTGATTGGCTGGCGGGGGGAGGGAGGGAGCAGGGGAAATGCATATGCATAAATAGTAAAATATATTTAAAAAACACCAACATAAATATTTATAAAAAAATAAACACAGGGGGGCGATCAGACCCCACCAACAGAGAGCTCTGTTGGTGGTGAGAAAAGGAGGGGGGGGGGGGGAATCACTTGTGTGCTGACATATACGGCCCTGCAGCTTGGCCTTAAAGCTGTAGTGGCCTATTTTAAAAGAAATAGCCTGGTCTTTAGGGTGGTTTAGCACTGTGGTCCTCAAGTGGTTAACAGTTAATAGCAAAGCCCTCGTACATTCTAGAAACAGCCAGTAATCGGGGAATGTTCAGGAGAACAGTGGGAAAAATAGGAACAAAAGTCCTTGTAGTTTTGGAGAAAATAGGTTTTAAAGTTTCGATAGGAAAAAAAAATATATATTCAAATGTGGTTAAATTACAGATGATGTATAAACCTATCAGCAATGTAAATTTACATATATGAAAAGAAAGAGCAGTGACATCATGACTGGGTTTCCTGGTGGTGATTACGCAGTGAGTACTGACCACCTGGAAACCCTGTGGAAATGTGGCAACGCTTTGGCCGGGGATCGCTATACATCCGCAATATGGCTGGATAAGGATCCCTGGAAACTTTACCCATTTTTTGGACCATTCAAAAAAAAAATTGTTCAGAATTTGGGAAATTAAAAAAAAAAAATGACTTGGGGTCCCCCCTCTCAAGCCTCTTTAACCCCTTTTGAATCTGCAGCATCAAAAATCAGTGTAGCAGGAAACCAGAAATGTCAGTGTTTTTTGATGCTGCAGATTCTTGTATTGAATTGTGGTTGGAATTGGTGAAGTGGCGCTCCACTAAGAATCTATATAGAATCATCGCCTCCTAATTAATGCAAATTTAGCCTCTGTAACCCCTTGTCCCCATGCAGGCTGGGATAGCCAGAATGCAGAGCCCCGGCCGCATGGGGCTTCGTACCCTGAGCTATGCCAGCCCGCATGGTCCATGGTATGGGGGGGGGGCTCTGGAGGAGAGGGGCGGCTAAGGCTTCCCCGGTGCCCTTGTCCAATCCATGGGGCTCTTCCCCACCTCCGGTGACCCAGGAGGAATTGGAAGGGGATCCCCTTTTTTGATAGCTGCTACAATAAGCAAAACATGCTTTAAAAAGCACACTAAAACGTGCACCAACGTGTGCATTTTATCCCGTGCTTTTACATGTTTCTGAACACACCCAATGGGAACGAGGCCTAAAGTATTTTAATGTTCTAAATAAATACTTACCTTTAATGTTTCTACGCCAATATCCTTTCGTTACCATGATTGCTACCACACACGCCGCTCCCCCGCACTTCCCTCAGCTATACTTAGTATAGCTGAGAGCCCTTCCCTCCCGACGCTGTATCGCTGGCTCCCCCTGTCCTCCCGCCCCCCCCCCCCCCCCCACCTATCACACCCACCCATTCCGGCATCTACAGCACTTTTTGAAAAATGTTCCTCTTGTTCCTACTGTTCTCCTTTCCATACCCTGAAAATGTGGTGTTTCTAGGACGTACGGGGGCATTGCAATTAACTGATAAATTCTGCAGCCATTGATTCTAACGTTAAATGTGAACGCAAACTTTTAACAGGGAAGCTCGCATTAAATGCAACGAGCGAGCGGCAGAAGTTCACTGTGAACTGTTTTCCCGGCTAACTATTCTGCCATCACTACTTACTGCATTTTACTAATTAGCACTTGATTCCCTGAAGGACTGAACACTAAATGGGATGTAAATTTGTTTTATGGTGGCTCAGTCATTAACTAGTTATCGTCCCGGGGGCAGTATATTTATCCCCCCTCAGGACTTCATCTAAGTCTCAGGGGTGTAAATATACTTACCCCCGACAGGATCTCCTGCTGCACGTGCTTGTGCATGCGTTCTCATCGCCGCCCCTTAGTACACTGATCAGTGAATGGGAGCACAGTTCCCATTCACCAATCAAAATGCCTGTGATCAGTGATCTCATTGATGCCGGTGGTCATTGAGAAAAGTGAAAGTACAGCATACAGGCGTTATTTCTGTAACGTGTAACATTCAGTACATAGGAGGAATACAGTGGGGGGGTGGACCTCTAGTGGCAAAATAGTAAAATTACACGTACATCCTAATAAATAAAAATACATAAAAAAAACCCATGCATTAACCCCTTACCTCCCCACTCTGTTACCCAAAAAAAACCTACTTTTATTTAAAAAAAAAGACATTTAAAAAAAAAATAGTTACCTTAGGGACTCAACTTTTTTAATATGTATGTCATGAGGGTATATTACTGTTATTTTTGCAATTAAGGGCTTGTAATTAGTGACGGATGCAAAACTGAAAAAAATACACCTTTATTTTCAAATAAATATTGCCATACATTGTGATAGGGACATAATTTAAATGGTGTAATAACCGTGACAAATTGGCAAATAAAATGTGGGTTTCAATTACAGTAGCATGTAATATTTTGAAACTATTTACAATTATTCAGGCGCGGAGCTAGGGGGGGTCGGGGTAGGACAAGTGCCCCGGGGCGCCGGGTCCCCAAGGGCGCCCAGCTGAGCTTCGGGTTTTTTTTTTGCGGGGCTGAGGGGAGCAGCGCAGAGAAGAGAGAGAGCTGTGCGGACGGTGGGGAAGGGGGGCCATCTCCCCCCTCCTTCCCTCACCTTAGGTGCTCTCTCTCTCCCTCGCTGTCCCCTCCAATGTCTGTCGGGTGGCTGGCAGCGGCGGGCGGAACTCACCTCCGTCACGCTCCAGCGCCGCGTCGGAACACCGGCCGGAAGTTCGGGTGCGCAGTGGCTGCTCTGGTCTGGACCAGACCAGAGTAGCGGCAGATCCATCCGGCGCTGCGACGAGACGGAGGTAAGTTCCGCCCGCCGCTGCCAGCCACCGGACAGACATTGGAGGGGACAGCGAGGGCGAGAGAGCAGCTCTTCTCTGCGCTGCTCCCCTCCTGCTGGGGAGGGGGACACCTGGCTACCTACTCTGGGCACCTATACCTCTGGCTACCTACTCTGGGCACATATACCCCTGACTACTGGCTACCTACTCTGGGCACATATACCCCTGGCGACCTACTCTGGGCACATATACCCCTGGCTACCTACTCTGGGAACATATACCCCTGCCTACATATATTGGGCACATATACCCCTAACTACATATACTGGGCATATACCCCTGGCTACCTACTCTGGCCACATATAACCCTGGCTACCTACTCTGGGCACATATACCCCTGCCTACATATAATGGGCACATATACCCCTAACTACATATACTGGGCATATACCCCTGGCTACCTACCCTGGGCACCTATACCCCTGGCTACCTACTCTGGGCACCTATACCCCTGGCTACCTACTCTGGGCACCTATACCCCTGGCTACCTACTCTGGGCACATATACCCCTGGCTACCTACTCTGGGCACATATACCCCTGGCTACCTACTCTGGGCACATATACCCCTGGCTACCTACTCTGGGCACATATACCCCTGCCTACATATACTGGGCATATATACCCCTGGCTACATATACTGGGCATATATACCCCCTGGCTACATATACTGGGCATATATACCCCCTGGCTACGTGGACTGGGCATATATACCCCCTGGCTACATATACTGGGCATATATACCCCTGGCTACATATACTGGGCATATATACCCCTGGCTACATATACTGGGCATATATACCCCCTGGCTACGTGGACTGGGCATATATACCCCCTGGCTACGTGGACTGGGCATATATACCCCCTGGCTATATATACTGGGCATATATACCCCTGGCTACATATACTGGGCATATATACCCCCTGGCTACGTGGACTGGGCATATATACCCCCTGGCTACATATACTGGGCATATATACCCCTGGCTACATATACTGGGCATATATACCCCCTGGCTACATATACTGGGCATATATACCCCTGGCTACATATACTGGGCATATATACCCCCTGGCTACGTGGACTGGGCATATATACCCCCTGGCTACGTGGACTGGGCATATATACCCCCTGGCTACATATACTGGGCATATATACCCCTGGCTACATATACTGGGCATATATACCCCTGGCTACATATACTGGGCATATATACCCCCTGGCTACATATACTTGGCATATATACCCCTGGCTACATATACTGGGCATATATACCCCTGCCTATATATACTGGGCATATATACCCCCTGCCTACATATATTGGGCATATATACCCCTGGCTACATATACTGGGCATATATACCCCCTGGCTACGTGGACTGGGCATATATACCCCCTGGCTACATATACTGGGCATATATACCCCTGGCTACATATACTGGGCACATATACGCCTGACTATATATACTGGGCACATATTATTCTCCTGGCTACATATACTGGGCATATATACCACTGGCTACATATACTGGGCACATATACCTCTGGCTACATATACTGGGCACACATACCCCTGCCTACATATACTGGGCACATATACCCCTGGCTAACTGTTCTGTGGACATCTCTACCCCTGGCTACCTGTTCTGAGGACATCTATACCGCTGGCCACCTATTCTGGGGACATCTATACTGCTGGCCACCTATTCTGGGGACAACTATAGACCTGGGGCTACCTATTTTTGGGGAACCACGTCAGATTGAGTGTATTTTGGAGAACTGCTGCCAGGTGAGAGGTGTCTACCATATTAAGGGGGCATTCTACCTATTTATGTGAAATGCTGTCTATTTATGTGACTCATGACTGCTGAATTTGTCTTTTTGGGGGCCTCATGGTTACTGAATTTGTCTTGTTGGGGGCCTCATGATTGCTGAGTTGGTTATGTTGGGGGCCTCATGATTGCTGAATTTGTCTTGATGGGGGGGGGGGCTCATGATTGCTGAATTTGTCTTGGAACATGCTGGAAGGTACATACTGAGGGAGGGTGGGTGAGCGTGAGCCTGCTAACCTCCATATACATTTGGCTCCACCCATAACCACGCCCACATTTATTATGTGACCACGCCCCTTTTTGGCGCTGCGCGCGCCGCAACCTTGACTTTGGGGGGGCGCATTAATAGTCTTTGTCCCCGGGCGCTGAAAATCCTAGCTACGCCTCTGCAATTATTAGAATAAAATTATTTTTAGAATAAAATATTTTTTAGCAAAATGTACCACCCAAAAAGGTCTAATTGGTGGCAAAAAACAAGATATATATCATTTAGTTGTGATAAGTAGTGATAAAGTTATTGGGGAATGAAAGGGAGGATCGCTGAAATGTGAAAATTGCTCTGGTCCATTAAAGCAGGGCTTTTCAACCCTGTCTTCAAGTACCACCAACAGTGCATGTTTTATGGAAATCCACAGAGGTAGTTAATCAGCTCTGCTGAGACACTAATTACCTCACCTGTGCATGTGTGTGGTTTCCTACAAAACATGCACTGTTGGTGGTACTTGAGGACAAGGTTGAAAAGCCCTGCATTAAAGGAAAACCCCATTAGTGGTGAACTAGTTAAATATTTTGTGCAACAAGCATCTGAATTTGACCTGCACCAGACCATCTTCTGCATATCTGCAGCTCAGACATGCAATGTATACCCAGTGTGAGAACTTCCCTACAAATATGACTCCTGTTCGGGGTCCACCATCTAAGCAGCTTATTTCAGCTCTGTGTAATATGATAATGCCACCCTCAGCCAGCCCCCTGTGCTGCCTCCCGCCGGATGGCCTGGGAGAGGGATGGAGGGGATATCTCAGAGGATGAGTGGGATTTGACACTGGGGCAAGTGACTAAGTCTGCTCCCCACACACCTGATAGACTGCTGTACTTATACGCTATACACCGAGCCTACCTTACTCCAGTATTCATATTGGAATTTACACCTGGCACGCTGCCTAACTGCCACAACTGCTTCACAGAAAGAGGTTCCTCTTTACACATGATGTGTACCTGTCCTCAGGTTATCACATATTGGGCACAAGTCATCTATTTCCTCAATGACTATATGGGCTGCCCCAGAGGTGTGCCTCCTTTATATATTTCCCCAATCCGTTACTGGAAAATTCCTGATACAATTTGCTATAGAGACGCGTCACATAGCTCGCTAACTCCTCACCAAGTGTTGGAGACTTACCACAGCGCCATCGTGCACTGAGTGGGTCAGGTCTGTGAATCGGATGCTTCCCCTCCACAAGGCAGTATATCACTGCAGAGGTACCCAATCTAATTGACAACATCTGCTCTACCTGGATAAATTCCCCACACACTAAGTTATAATATATCCCCTACACTGAGTACCCATCACTGTTATTAATCTCCAGCTGACGTCCGAGCTTCTTCATATTACAGCTGGTTGTTTTGCATACTCTAAGGCAACTGTTAAAGGGAACCTTAACTGAGAGGGATATGGATGTTTCCTTTTAAACAATACCAGTTGTCTGGCAGCCATGCTGATCTATTTGGCTGCCATAGTGGCTGAATCACACACCTGAAACAAGCATGCAGCTAATCCAGTCCGACTTCAGTCAGAGCACCTGATCTGCATGCTTGTTCGGGGGCTGTGGCTAAAAGTATTGGAGACACAGGATCAGCAGGCGATTCAGGCAACTGGTATTATTTTAAAATGGAAAATCCATATCCTTCTCAGTTTAGGTTCCCATTAAAGTTTATGACTGTTTTATATTTTGTTTTATATAAATTTATATAAATATCTAAAACTAGGCCAAGTGCTTGACGTTTATATATATCCTGATGTGCCTATTCCAGGCCTCTAATGTATCACCTGAAACTTTGTTGTACTCTCTCACTAATGTGTATTTGCCTTACTTCTTCAATAAACTTGGCTACTTAAAGGGATACTGTAGGGGGGTCGGGGGAAAATGAGTTGAAGGTACCCGGGGCTTCTAATGGTCCCCTGCAGACATCCTGTGCCCGCGCAGCCACTCACCGATGCTCCGGCCCCGCCTCCAGTTCACTTCTGGAATTTCTGACTTTAAAGTCAGAAAACCACTTCGCCTGCATTGCCGTGTCCTCGCTCCCGCTGATGGCACCAGGAGCATACTGAGCAGACCAAAGACCATACTGGACTTGTGCAATACACTCCTGGTGACATCAGCAGGAGCGAGGACACGGCAATGCAGGCGCAGTGGTTTTCTGACTTTAAAGTCAGAAATTCCAGAAGTGAACTGGAGGCGGGGCCGGAGCATCGGTGAGTGGCTGCGCGGGCACAGGATGTCTGACCATTAGAAGCCCCGGGTAACTTCAACTCATTTTCCCCCGACCCCCCCTACAGTATCCCTTTAAGCAAAAAATGTTTAATGGATTTAATTAGGCATATTTCCTCATGGAAGATGCTCTTATCCTGTTTTTACTACATCATCATGTCCGTTTGTGAGAAGTTTTCTGTATGTGAGGTTGTGTTCCCCTTTAGACTATCATTTGAATTGCCTGGCGGGGGGACATCACACTACTATTTCACATAGACCTGAACTCAGAACTTCCATTCTGCTCTAAAAAATAAGCAACAGCATAATAACCTTTAACAAAAAATGTTCTTTGTTACCGCTGATACAATTCCTGCAATACATCTGCAGTGTGTCCTCTTCCTGCTTTCATAGAAGCAGACATCAGGTTAACCTCCAGTATTTACAAATTTGCTGCTCTGTCGATTATTCCTGGGCCGGTTTCACACCACAAAAACAGGCATTAGGGGAATATTGCGTTCCTACGCAGTATTCCTTATCTGGCATTGGGCCAAGCAGGAAGTGACACGAGCTTGTAGTCACTTCCTGCTTCAGGGTATGCGGAAATGCACGGAAGCGTATTGTAAAAATATGCTTCCACGCATGTGCTAGGACGTCGCGTCAGTAACTTTTAAAATCCACGCGTCGCCATAGACTAACATGACTTCTGGGCCAACATAGATCGCCGCAGGAGCAGCGTGGTAATGTAGTTTGGGACCTGCGTCAGGAATGTGGCGAATACATCACTCATGCCGTACTGCTGAAGTATTAAAGTCTCCATAGACTGTCATTGCACAGCAGTGGGGTGCAGTAAAAATACCGCACCTGACACAGCTGAGAGATCAAATTACACTTGTGATTAGTCACAGATGAGGGTGAATTAGACGGGCTAAACTCTCTAAATACATACAGGGGGCATTTCTCTCTGTTTTCCTTCTGTCCTGTGAAAGGAATTCAGGTCCACTTTAAGCACACATCTGTTGATTGTAATTAAGGCTGTGACTGAGAGCTCATTTCTGTCTGGCACATGTTATCTATTCCTTGATGTTCTGCTTTTATCAATAAAGACAATGTAAGTGCATCCTTGGTGAGCAGAGCGGTCTTCTGTGAAGAAATGTTGGATATGAGTGTTGGCTGCTGGGACCTGGCTCCCCTCGGAAGGTATGGTGGCTGAGCGGTGTATGTACAGATACATGTACTACCTTTTATACTTACCTGAGACTTCCTCCAGCCCCATGCAGGCCTTGGGCTCCATCACCGTCCTCCCCGGCCGCTCCGTCCCTCCGCCGTCTCACCCGGTACATTTCCCAGCCGCCCTCCACTGCATCATACACAACTAATGCCAGTGAGGGCATGACAGGAGGTTGGTGTGGAGCTGCATGCGCCGGGCATAGTACATAGGCATGCTGGCAGCTAGTGTAGCATTGCCCAGGTACGGTATCACGCTGATGAGCTGTTGCTTAGTTACTGCAGTCACTAGGAAGCCCTGTTTTATAACAGAAGAGTACAAACAGTCCCTGTATTTATGCAGAGGCAGCTGACAGCCTGATTAGGATTACTTGTTATATAATATGCCCCTCCCCCCAGCACCTTCTGTCAGATATGTAGTTGTGGGTTGATGTGAGCGCAGACTATTTGTCTTTAGCTTTCTCCTATATTATCCTAACTACTCCTAGTCTGCTGCAAACATGCTCCTATGCCAGTACTGGCTCCCTGTGAGCACCTGTCAGAGCAGCCTGTGGGCAGCCAGGAGACCTCCTCTGGGTGGAGCAGGGGGTGAAAGGGACATGAAGACACAGGCGTGCAGGGCTTGTGGTATGGGGTGTATCAGCTGTAGTGAGTGCAGGGCTTGTGGTATGGGAGTGTATCAGCTATAGTGAGTGCAAGGCTTGTGGTATGGGAGTGTATCAGCTATAGTGAGTGCAAGGCTTGTGATATGGGAGTGTATCAGCTATAGTGAGTGCAGAGCTTGTGATATGGGAGTGTATCAGCTATAGTGAGTGCAGGGCTTGTGGTATGGGGAGTGTATCAGCTATAGTAGAGTGACCAGACGTCCCGGATTGCCCGGGAAGCGTCCCGGATTCGGGGTCCGCTGTCCCAGGCTTAATGAGGTCCCGGGAAACGTCCCGCTTTTAGCAGCGGGACGTCCCGGCCTCGGGACTCTGGCCACTCTCTCCTCAATGAACTGGCAGCGGCGTCTATAGACGCTGTGCCAGTTCATTGCCTGCAGCTCCGCTCCAGCCTCGTCTTCCGGTGTCTGTTCCCGACACCGGCAGGCGAGCAGGGCTAAGGCAAGATGGCTGCCGAAGCCCTGTACTGGAGACCTATTTGTGTCTCCAGTACAGGGCTTCGGGCGCCATCTTGCCGTAGCCCTGTCAGCGTGGGAGACTGCAGGAGAAGTAAGACGGTCCCAGGAGCAGCGCGCCAGAGGCCGGAGACTTCTGCCAGGTGAGTAAATGCTTTCTTTTCCAGGTGAAATGTTTGCCCGCATTAGGTTTCTTTTCTGGTGAAATGTTTGCCCGCATTGTTTCTTTTCTGGTGAAATGTTTGCCCGCATTGTTTCTTTTCTGGTGAAATGTTTGCCCGCATTGTTTCTTTTCTGGTGAAATGTTTGCCCGCATTGTTTCTTTTCTGGTGAAATGTTTGCCCGCATTGCGTTTCTTTTCTGGTGAAATGTTTGCCCGCATTGCGTTTCTTTTCTGGTGAAATGTTTGCCCGCAGTGCGTTTCTTTTCTGGTGAAATGTTTGCCCGCATTGCGTTTCTTTTCTGGTAAAATGTTTGCCCGCATTGCGTTTCTTTTCTGGTGAAATGTTTGCCCGCATTGCGTTTCTTTTCTGGTGAAATGTTTGCCCGCATTGCGTTTCTTTTCTGGTGAAATGTTTGCCCGCATTGCGTTTCTTTTCTGGTGAAATGTTTGCCCGCATTGCGTTTATTTTGTACTGACATGTTGCCCGCATTGCGTTTATTTTGTACTGACATGTTTGCCCGCATTGCGTTTATTGTCTGGTGAAATGTTTGCCCGCATTGCGTTTATTTTGTACTGACATGTTGCCCGCATTGCGTTTATTTTGTACTGACATGTTTGCCCGCATTGCGTTTCTTTTCTGGTGAAATGTTTGCCCGCATTGCGTTTATTTTCTGGTGAAATGTTTGCCCGCATTGCGTTTATTTTGTAATGACATGTTTGCCCGCATTGCATTCATTTTATACTGACATGTTGCCCGCATTGCGGTTATTTTGTGCTGACATGTTGCCCATTGCGTTTATTTTCTGGTGTCTGGGGTAACTGTTACTGCAATTATTATTTAATGGTCATAGATGGCTATGTTTGCTGCTTTGTGGTTACGGTATACTATTAGCATCACACAGTTTCGGCACACCCATGATGCAAAGTCTCGTTTGTCCACATCATGGCGTAAACACTGCTTTCTTATGCCTCGCTGTTACATCATTACGTTAGCTCCGCCCATACAATGTCATGGCCACGCCCATTTTTGGCACGGCGCAGCCCCCCCAGTCCTCCCCACTTTTCGCCGTGGCATGTGGTATGGGAGTGCATCAGCTATAGTGAGTGCAGGGCTTGTGGTATGGGGGTGTATCAGCTATAGTGAGTGCAGGGCTTGTGGTATGGGGGTTTATCAGCTATAGTGAGTGCAGGGCTTGTGGTATGGGGGTGTAATGGATTGCGGAGATGCCGCCGCGCGGTCTGGCAGCGGGGTGGCTGTCTCCGCGTTCAGACCAGCGGTTTCCGCACAGCAGCATGCGTCTGGTTTGTCTGAGCCTTCTAGTGCACACAGATGGAGAGCTACGCGCGCGCGCTGGGAGGCAGGACCTTTATGCCAGTAGGAGAGGGATCAGGTCGATCAGCTGATCTCAGCACAGTTAGTGATTGGCTGAGTGGCGCTGGGCGGCGCTGAGGAGCGCTGCACTATATATAGATCTTGCTGGTCATTCTCAGGTTGTCTGCCGTTGCAAATACTAATGTGTGAGCACTCAGACCTCAGTCAGATCCCACAGTGTGTTAGAACCAGGTGGACCTGGGAATTCACACTTAGCCAGATTACGCTATTGTTATATGCTGTGTTATACTTTAGACCAGTTTCTGGGTGTCGAGACCACGGACCTCACACCTCAGACTAGGACTGCTTTATATCTGTTATGACTATTTGCTCTGTCGACCTCTCTCCTGCTTTCTGATTCGGTACCTCTGCATATCTGTCTACCTGTTGCCAAACCCTGTCTGTACCCGGTTACCGAATCAGCCTTCTGTCTCTGCACCTTATCTGCTCGTGTGTTGCCGACCTGGCCTGCCCCACCCTCCAGGCTGTCACTCATCCCTTGAGTGTTCAGTCTGTCTACACTAGCTGTGACACTATTCCACCAAGTGTCAGTTAGCTACTAGGACCCCTGCTCCTCAGAGAGTCCGGCCTGCTAAGCAGACAGTGGCCTCTACTCCTCTGGAGTCCCCTGGCTGCAGTACAGTCTGTTATCAGTTCACCAAGTATCACTGGTTGTCAGGTTCTCTCTATCCCCTCTCTCTAGGAGATAGTCCCTGCACAGCCGAGGGCCACCTGCCCCTCAGGTGGTCGCTGGCCGAGCTGCCAGGGTCTCCCGCCTCACGGGAGATAGCCTACAGTTACACCAAACACTTACTCTTCTATAGGTGTCCAGAGGTTAGTCATACTTGTATTATTGGTGATTCTGCAGATCATCCATAATCAAGTATACATCTGTATTGTTGATGATTCTGCAGATCATCAATAATCAGATTCTCTCGGTGTGCTGACACCGATCGTTACAGGGGGTTTATCAGCTATAGTGAGTGCAGGGCTTGTGGTATGGGAGTGTATCAGCTATAGTGAGTGCAGGGCTTGTGGTATGGGAGTGTATCAGCTATAGTGAGTGCAGGGCTTGTGGTATGGGAGTGTATCGGTTATAGTGAGTGCAGGGCTTGTGGTATGGGAGTGTATCAGCTATAGTGAGTGCAGGGCTTGTGGTGTGGGAGTGTATCAGCTATAGTGAGCGCAGGGCTTGTGTTATGGGAGTGTATCAGCTATAGTGAGCACAGGGCTTGTGGTATGGGAGTGTATCAGCTATAGTGAGTGGAGGGCTTGTAGTATGGGAGTGTATCGGCTATAGTGAGCGCAGGGCTTGTGGTATGGGGGTGTATCAGCTATAGTGAGTGTAGGGCTTGTGGTATGGGAGTGTATCAGCTATAGTGAGTGCGGGGCTTGTGGTATGGGAGTGTATCAGCTATAGTGAGTGCAGGGCTTGTGGTATGGGGGTTTATCAGCTATAGTGAGTGCAGGGCTTGTGGTATGGGGGTGTATCAGCTATAGTGAGTGCAGGGCTTGTGGTATGGGAGTGTATCAGCTATAGTGAGTGCAGGGCTTGTGGTGTGGGAGTGTATCAGCTATAGTGAGTGCAGGGCTTGTGGTATGGGAGTGTATCAGCTATAGTGAGTGCAGGGCTTGTGGTATGGGAGGTTATCAGCTATAGTGAGTGCAGTGCTGGTGGTATGGGAGTGTATCAGCTATAGTGAGTGCAGGGCATGTGGTATGGGAGTGCATCAGCTATAGTGAGTGCAGGGCTTGTGGTATGGGAGTGTATCAGCTATAGTGAGTGGAGGGCTTGTAGTATGGGAGTGCATCAGCTATAGTGAGTGCAGGGCTTGTGGTGTGGGAGTGTATCAGCTATAGTGAGTGCAGGGCTTGTGGTATGGGGGTGTATCAGCTATAGTGAGTGCAGGGCTTGTGGTATGGGGGTTTATCAGCTATAGTGAGTGCAGGGCTTGTGGTATGGGAGTGTATCAGCTATAGTGAGTGCAGGGCTTGTGGTGTGGGAGTGTATCAGCTATAGTGAGCGCAGGGCTTGTGTTATGGGAGTGTATCAGCTATAGTGAGCACAGGGCTTGTGGTATGGGAGTGTATCAGCTATAGTGAGTGGAGGGCTTGTAGTATGGGAGTGTATCGGCTATAGTGAGCGCAGGGCTTGTGGTATGGGGGTGTATCAGCTATAGTGAGTGTAGGGCTTGTGGTATGGGAGTGTATCAGCTATAGTGAGTGCGGGGCTTGTGGTATGGGAGTGTATCAGCTATAGTGAGTGCAGGGCTTGTGGTATGGGGGTTTATCAGCTATAGTGAGTGCAGGGCTTGTGGTATGGGGGTGTATCAGCTATAGTGAGTGCAGGGCTTGTGGTATGGGAGTGTATCAGCTATAGTGAGTGCAGGGCTTGTGGTGTGGGAGTGTATCAGCTATAGTGAGTGCAGGGCTTGTGGTATGGGAGTGTATCAGCTATAGTGAGTGCAGGGCTTGTGGTATGGGAGGTTATCAGCTATAGTGAGTGCAGTGCTGGTGGTATGGGAGTGTATCAGCTATAGTGAGTGCAGGGCATGTGGTATGGGAGTGCATCAGCTATAGTGAGTGCAGGGCTTGTGGTATGGGAGTGTATCAGCTATAGTGAGTGGAGGGCTTGTAGTATGGGAGTGCATCAGCTATAGTGAGTGCAGGGCTTGTGGTGTGGGAGTGTATCAGCTATAGTGAGTGCAGGGCTTGTGGTATGGGTGTGTATCAGCTATAGTGAGTGCAGGGCTTGTGGTATGGGGGTTTATCAGCTATAGTGAGTGCAGGGCTTGTGGTATGGGAGTGTATCAGCTATAGTGAGTGCAGGGCTTGTGGTATGGGAGTGTATCAGCTATAGTGAGTGCAGGGCTTGTGGTATGGGGTGTATCAGCTATAGTGAGTGCAGGGCACGTGGTATGGGAGTGTATCAGCTATAGTGAGTGCAGGGCTTGTGGTATTGGGGTGTATCAGCTATAGTCAGTGCAGGGCTTGTGATATGGGAGTGTATTAGCTATAGTGAGTGCAGGGCTTGTGGTATGGGGGTGTATCAGCTATAGTGAGTGCAGGGCTTGTGGTATGGGAGGTTATTAGCTATTGTGAGTGCAGGGCTTGTGGTATGGTGGTGTATCAGCTATAGAGAGTGCAGGGCTTGTGGTATGGGAGTGTATCAGCTATAGTGAGTGCAGGGCTTGTGGTATGGGAGTGTATCAGCTATAGTGAGTGCAGGGCTTGTGGTATGGGAGTGTATCAGCTATAGTGAGTGCAGGGCTTGTGGTATGGGGTGTATCAGCTATAGTAAGTGCAGGCCTGTGGTATGGGGTGTATCAGCTATAGTGAGTGCAGGGCTTGTGGTATGGGGGTGTATCAGCTATAGTGAGTGCAGGGCTTGTGGTATGGGAGTGTGTCAGCTATAGTGAGTGCAGGGCTTGTGGTATGGGGGTGTATCAGCTATAGTGAGTGCAGGGCTTGTGGTATGGGAGTGTGTCAGCTATAGTGAGTGCAGGGCTTGTGGTATGGGGGTGTATCAGCTATAGTGAGTGCAGGGCTTGTGGTATGGGAGTGTGTCAGCTATAGTGAGTGCAGGGCTTGTGGTATGGGAGTGTATCAGCTATAGTGAGTGCAGGGCTTGTGGTATGGGAGTGTATCAGCTATAGTGAGTGCAGGGCTCATGGTATGGGAAAACCACAAGGTCTTTTGCAACTTTTTTATGCTGTCACTGCTCTCCTACACACACCTAGCAGATTAAGTCCATCTAACATGCATAGAGGCTTTGCTATTTATGTGTAAAGTCGGCCCATGTGAGAAACATACCAAGCAACTGACCCCAGTAGCAGGTGCAGCGATGCGTCTGCCGGAGCACAAGCTGACTCTTTAAGCATTGTGTTGCAAAGACCAGCACACTAAACAGCAAATCCGAAGAAACTTGTTATTTTTGGAATATTTTTTCAGTAGATTGCGGTGACAACACATGTAGATGGCCAGGCATATAACACATCAGTCCATATCAAATGAGTCCAGAGACCCTAAATTAGCACATCTGGCTACAAACAAAGCAAGGATAACATATAGCTGCAGCATTCATATTGCAGATCCTGAGATCAGGCAGTACATGTGTCACCTGGGGGGACAGACACCGGCCAGGAGCTGTATCAGACAAAGACAAATGGTATGTGTGACTAGCAGTGTGCTGGGGGCGTGGCTTAAGTGCCCCTCCTTCTTATCTCAAAAAGTTGCACTTGTAAATTCAACAAGCGTTTTGCAATAATGTCAGAGCCGTTTTCGCTCATCTCTGCCATGGACATCTGTACTTGCTGCTTAATCACACATATTGTTACAGTAAGGCTGGGAGCACACTGGGGGTACCATGAGTTTTCTGCCATGTGCATTTATGTGTTTTTCTCATCATTTTGCATGTTTGTATGCGTCTGTGGCTGAGTTTGCAATTTTCATGCATCATATTTTTTTTTCTAGAATCTGCCTTTTTTTAAATTAAAAAAATGCAATATCATATTTAATAAAAAGAAAAAGGAATGTAAAACACGTGCATTTTTCACCATAGGAAAGCACATTATGGGGCTGATTTATGAAGCTGTGTTGCTATAGCAGCGCAAGCTCCATGATCTGCACCGCACTCTAAATTGAAGGCTGCATGCTACACTCGCTCTTGAAGCCTACTGTGCCTTCCTTAGTTATGCGCATTGCTTCCATAGCAACGCACGTTCCGTAAAATGCCGGCCACTGCTTTGAAGTTTTGGGATGATGATACTTCACTAGAGCGGCCGCTACTATGTTCATTTTCTCTGCATTTCGCGTTTTTGTATGCGTCTGTGACTGAGTTTGCTATTTTCATGCATCCACCCCCCACATCCAAAACCTCACGAAGTCCTGCAACTTTCACCTCCGCAACATCTGCAAGATTCGCCCTTTCCTGACCTCTGTCACCACCAGACTCCTCATCCACGCCCTCATAATTTCCCACCTTGACTACTGCAATGCCCCTCTATCTGGTCTCCCTATGACCCGAATTGCCCGCTGCAGTACATTATGAATGCGGCAGCCAGAATTATCCACTCCTCCCATCGCTGCACCACGGCAGAGCCCTTCTGTGAATCCTTCCTCTGGCATCCTATCCAGTCCAGAATCTGATTCAAGATACTGTGTCTGGCCCCAAAACCTGTCTGACCATTTTTTTTATCTTACTCAGAGGTACACACCTAGCCGTTCACTCTGCTCCTCCAATGAACTTCTCCTGACCACCCCCCACATCACCCAGTCCCATGCACACCTCCAGGACTTCTCAAGAGCTGCCCCAACACTATAGAACTCCCTACCTCCCTCCATTCGCGTCACACTGACCTTCAATGCCCTCAAAATACACCTTTTCACCCTGGCTTATCCCCCCTCACTGGTGCTCTAAACCCACTGCCAAACGCTGAACTCTGGTCCTATACCTTTTGTGCCCTTACCTCTCCCTCTAGATTGTAAGCCTTAGGCAGGGTCCTCCTCCTTGCGTCTCCTACCTGATCACGCATCTCCATCAACATACACCCATCCTATGGATCTGAGTAAACTCAACTTGCCTACTATTCATGCTCCATCCAGTGACTGACTAAGCATTATCTTGCACTCATACTGTGCTGTGTGATCTGGTTTTCATGTATTCCTGTATTGTCTTATTGTTGTATGTCACCCAGGCCTGGCACCCTAGACTACACTCTCCATGAACCTACAAACCCCCTTGAACTGCACCACAAGTGTGTTGGCTGTCCCAGCTGTCACTTTTCACTTACTTTTCTTTCCCGTCATAGCTACAGGTGTCCTTTAGTATTAGGTAGCCAGAAGTAGCCTAAATATTAAAAAGCCAGATGTTCCCCAATGTATTAGGTAGCTAGAGTTGACCCCAACTCAAGGGAGATCTGGTAAGTGGAATGCAGAGAGCAGGGTGAGTAACATCTCATTTACACTCTGATCAGGACTCTGCATAGGGAAGGTAGGTGATGGACACTTAGGGAGGGGAGTGAGCCGCTTTTCCATCATCAGGCGCCTGTAGGCCCGTGCCTACAGTGCCTTATGGTAAATCCGGCTCTGATGTCACCCCTAAGTATTGTCTGTAACCGTAACTAATGTCCAGCACTGCGTAATACGTTGGCGCTTTATAAATACAAATATATATATATATATATATATATATATATATATATATATATATATATATATATATATAATGTGCACCATATTAAAAGTGCACTATGTGGGAAGATCCAACATGTACAATTTTAAAATGGTACAAAAAAAGAGGCAAAGCTCTGTGATTTGGAATGCATCCCATAGGCTTTTACCGAGTTGGATTTTGCATGTGTTTTCTGCTATGTGGATTTAGCAGAATACATTTGGCTTGATTCACTAAGACAAATAGCATGCCTTATCAGAGATAACACGCCTTATCAAAGTTAACACGCCTTATCAGAGTAGCATAGCGAGCGCTACGAAATTATGCCTGCTAATTGGCGGTGACGAGAGCTACCCTTGTCCTGCACTGAGCCCCTGCAGGTTCATAGCACTCACTATACTACTCTGATAAGGCATGTCAACTTTGATAAGGCATGTCTTAGTGAATAAAGCCCATTGAAATTGGCAGTGTTCAACCTGTGAAATGTCCAGCAGGCATACATGTGCTAGTAATGATAATAGGATGTGATGAAGATGAAAATAAGGGAGTTGTGCTGTGATTGATAATAATAAAAAAATTATCATCATCATCAATATCAATAATAGCATTCAAAAGCTCACTACATGATTTCACATGATTTTTGTGATTCCACAAAAAGAGCTTGCAGTTAGCTTATTCACCACAAGGTGTCGATCTCACCTCTCCCACGTGCACGCACAGAAAGGAGGAGATTAATCCAAAGACAGGAAGTGATGTAACAGCAGGAAGAGAAGTTGTGGGAGAAGAGAACACGCGGCTGGAAGAGGTAATTGTGTGTGAATCTTGTTATAGCAGAGGTTTGGAGCCCTCAGCATTGCCGTATTACCGTGCAGTGTAGCCGTATCTCCCCATCATTATCCGCTCCCCCCCCCCCCCCCCCCAAGGTACAGACTAACCAGCAAGCTCATGGTGACCCAGAACTCATTGGAGTGTGTAAGGGACTACAATGGTCCTAAAAGCCCCCTTACTAAGATGTTAAGAAAAACAAAAATTTGCTTTCCTAAAACAGAAAGAATTTGCGATAATTCAGGTTGGAGTGAGCTTGAGATGTCTCCCAGAGCACCACTGCTGAATATATGCAAATTAACCATTGTACCCTTAGAAGCTAAACACACCTCCAGAACCGCTGGAATGCAATGATGTGTCAGCTTGTTAAATTGTACAGAGCCATAATAATCCAACATGCATACAGACTGTTTCCGATTGTTTGATCCTCATCAGTGCATGGCATGGATTAATTTGGCTCTATGGAGTAGGGCTTGTAAACCGAGAGGTACAGACTAACCAGCAAGCTCATGGTGACCCAGAACTCATTGGAGTGTGTAAGGGACTACAATGGTCCTAAAAGGACCATTAGGAAAGCAAATTTTTGTTTTTCTTAACATCTTAGTAAGGGGGCTTTTAGGACCATTGTAGTCCCTTACACACTCCAATGAGTTCTGGGTCACCATGAGCTTGCTGGTTAGTCTGTACCTCTCGGTTTACAAGCCCTACTCCATAGAGCCAAATTAATCCATGCCATGCACTGATGAGGATCAAACAATCTGAAACAGTCTGTATGCATGTTGGATTATTATGGCTCTGTACAATTTAACAAGCTGACACATCATTGCATTCCAGCGGTTCTGGAGGTGTGTTTAGCTTCTAAGGGTACAATGGTTAATTTGCATATATTCAGCAGTGGTGCTCTGGGAGACATCTCGAGCTCACTCCAACCTGAATTATCGCAAATCCCCCCCCCCCCCCAAATGGATAGTCATCAGGGCAGAGGCTCGGGGGGCACAAGGCTCAGGGAGTACAGCACTGAGGATGTGCCTGTTCCCCCCACCAGAGTTTGTTTCATAGTTAAGGCTCTGCATGTTTGGGAGACTACCGAATACTGGGGGTACATCTGCCTAAACTGGGCAGGAGGCTGCCTGTCTGACTTGGGGAAAGGGTCTGGGGGCACACTTGCTTGTCCTGAGAAGAGAGACTGCTTGGGGTATATTTGGCTATCGATGCTTGGGGTTAGTCTGGATATCTAGCCTGGGAGGGGGGTATCCTAATACTAAGGGTACATCTACGTATATTTGAGGGGAGGATGCCTAATACTGGTTTACACATGGCTATCTAACCTGGTTAGGGGTACTGCTTAATACATGGGGTACATCGGGATATCTAATTTGGGGCTGGTGGTCTTCCTAGTTCTGGATAGATATCCGGCTATCTCTAATGGGAATGGTGGGCCGCCTATTAGTGCCCATCTATACTGGGGAGGTGGAGGGGGCTACCTAAAACTGGGGGCACATCTGCCTTGTTAACTTGGGGAGGAAGACTACTTGATGCACCTGACTTTTGAAACCCTTCAGCACTTTATTTGGCCTGAGGAAGTGGGCAGAGACCCACAATACGCATTGCCTGTGCTTATTAAAAATTAATTATATTTATACATATGAATTTGTCGTTATTAAGGTCAGCTACCTCCCCCTTTTTCTCTTTTATTTATTTTAAACTCCGTTTTATACACACCTGGGTGCCTCTTAATGCCTTCATGATGGCTTCCCAAGTCTTCTAGATATTAGTCATCCACCAAACCACTCACCAGTCAGACCACCCCTTGAGCTCCATTGCTATGTTATCAATGGCTGGAGTGAAATATGGAGAGATGTGTGAATTATATACAAAGGAAAAGGGTGAATGTTTAGTGATATGAAGGGTGTGAGCAGGAATCCAGGCGCATGCATCTCTATGGAGGGAGCTTGCAGGGAGTAGTAGTTTTATTGTTAGGGTAGTCTGCCTTTATTCCTGAGAATGATACAAAGTATCTATGTGGGGGGTTAGTTTACATAATTGCCCCTTAGGGAGGGAGGCATAGAGAATAATATAATCTGTGAGTAGTGCAGAGCTCTGATTGGCTGATCTTGTATGCCATGGAATACTGAGCCCATAAGATCCTCGTGGAGCAGCTCCCACTAGAGTTGGGCGAACAGTTCGGCTGTGTTAGCCGAACTGCAGCCGAACTGTTCGGGCTGCCCAACCTGTCATGTAGCTGTGGCTCTTACTACTTCCGGGTCGCAATGACCCGGAGTAGTACGTCTGCGCTGGCCCGGTGGAGCGCGTCCTAGATCGCGCTCCCGTTGCCGGGCACTCTCTGCGCATGTGTGTGACGTCACTCATGACATCACACACATGCGCAGAGAGTGCCTGGCAACGGGAGCGCGATCTAGGACGCGCTCCGCCGGGCCAGCGCAGACGTACTACTCCGGGTCATTGCGACCCGGAAGTAGTAAGAGCCACAGCTACATGACAGGTTGGGCAGCCCGAACAGTTCGGCTGCAGTTCGGCTAACACAGCCGAACTGTTCGCCCAACTCTAGCTCCCACCTCCAGCTGGTGCCTCACACGTATGCACACTCTCTGTTACCTTATCTCTGGATTTCCCTCCCTTCTTGTGCTGTCAGAGGTGTTATCTCTCATGAGAAGAAGCCAATGTGCAGTCAGGAGCCACTGGTGTTGGGTGGCCCAGAATAGGTGAGGTTGGAGTCTGCACAAAGATGATGGCTGGTGGGTGGAGCCAGGTAACAAGGGGCATGGCTGGTAGGACAGGTAGAGAAGATGGAGGCTGCAGCTGCAGAGGTTGGGTAGCCTCTGCTGCTTCTGTCCTGGTATTGGCACTGTCCCCGCTGGGAGATTTGTTGCTATGGCTCTTGGAAGGTTTGGGGTTAGTAGGTGATGGACAGGTAGGGTCAGTATATGGAGCTGCAGTCCTATCTGCCCAGTTCATCAGCTGCCAGAGCCATAAGTAATGATAATTCATAGCTAATTAGCTGCAGGCCTCAGCTCTTATCTTCCTGTATCTCCAGCTGTTCTTTCTTCACATCCTCATCCATCTCCCGCTGCCGGCATTGCTGTAACCTCCCAGGAATGTGTGCATGGAGAGGAGGAGAGAAGCACCAGATGATGAGCAAGGCACACTGGGAGCGAGGACTGTGGTGCTGAATGTGCAGATACCACAGCTTATGGGATATTATCACCCCCTAGCAATGTATGTTCTTTTCTGTGCTCTGTTTATTACTGCTAATATCTTACAGCTATAATTTGTTATCCATTTCAGAACTGAGATCTGACCTTAAAGAACAAATTACATATGTGAGGAGTGATCAGCAGTCTGTGGAGGAGGGTGGCATGATGGAGACAATTAAGGAAGAAAAAGGAGAAAACTATGTGAAGAGTGATCAGCAGTCTATGGAGGAGAGTGGCATGATGGGGACAATTAAAGAAGAAGACGGAGAGACCTATGTGAGGACTGATCAGCAGTCTATTGAGGAGAGTGGCATGATGGGGACAATTAAAGAAGAAGGAGAGACCTATGTGAGGAGTGATCAGCAGTCTGCTGAGGAGGGTGGCATGATGGGGACAATTAAAAAGGAGGAAGACGGAACATATGTGAGGAGTGATCAGCAGTCTATGGAGGAGAGTGACATGATAAGGACTAGTGAAGAGGACATTATTACTGGGATGAGCATTGGTGAGTGATAAATGTATCTCCTTTTAATGTCCAGTGCATATAAGCTGTGTGCTCTACATGTTGTCAGTATACAGGAGTCATGTCTGAGGAAGACTTCATAGCTGAAAGCTTACTCCTTGTCTTCTAAGTTAGCCAATAAATGGCATCCTCCTGATTCAAAACTTCTTACTAGTGCAATAAGCTAACTATCTAGCTGAATGACAAAGCTAACAATTAGTAAGCTAACTCTCTAACTGAGTCACTAAACTATCAATCACAGGTTCAGTGAGCCTCAACTGAGCACAAATCAATCACAAAATGCAAATACACAGCACTTCTCTCTCCAGCACAACCTCTCACACAGTACTGAGTAACAGCAAGGAGATAATCCAAGATGGCATCTGCCTTATATAGGGAAGGGTGTGCCCAGAGCTCCGCTCATTCCTATTGGCTGCTAGGGACATTCTGATAAAAAAAAGAAAATGCACTTCCATAATGGATTTGAAGTTGTAATCAGGGCTGTGGAGTCGAAATCGAAGGAGTCGGAGTCGGGGCAATTTTGGGCACTCGGAGTTGGAGTCGGAGTCATTGATTTCATAAATTGAGGGGTCAGTCGGGAGTTGGGGTTGGATGATTTTTGTACAAAATCCACAGCCCTGTTAAGTATTAGACTAAGGAGTCTGAGCCATTTTGGGTACCCGTAGTCTGAGTTGGAGTCGGAGTCGTGGTTTCATAAACTGAGGAGTCTGAGTTGGAGTCGGAAGATTTTTGTACAGACTCCACAGTCCTGGTTGTAATTACAGCTTGCAGTTGTAGTCAGAATTTGTCATTGCGGTGGATTACGGATTATAACTACGGTGCTGTAGGCCGCAATTACGACTTGTCATTACAGATATCCTTAAATTACAGGTCATTCCGCCCAACACTACCTGGGACAGAGGAGGGGGCAGAAGGGAGTTAGATTGGCCTCCCCTTGACCCCCTGGGGGCCGCACCGCCAACAGGCCTTCGGGGATTACGGCATTAGTACACGGAAATTCCTGTCTGGCAGACGGCCAAGCAGGAAGTGACGCTCACTTCCTGTTCGTGAAGCAATCGCGTGAGCAAAAGTGTATTGCTCAAATACGCTTCCTCGTATGCACAGTGTGTCAAAATGTGGCAGTCAGTTTAAATACACGTGCGTCTCCATAGACTTGCATGACTTCCGGTCCACCGCAAAAACTGCACGGTAACGTAGGTATGCATTTGCGTCGGGGATACGGCAATAAAGTCACTTCCATCGTATTGTGCCGCACCACGTCAGTATGGAAGACCCCATAGACTAACATTGCCCTAGCGGTAGGCTGCGGTGGAAATGCGGCACCGCGCCGTGCCAGTGTGAAAAGGGCCCTCAGGCATCTGTAGTGAGGTGCACCTTGCCGCCGACTGCATGGTCCAACAACCAGGATACACATTCCACTACATGCTGGTGTGGGGACTGGGATGGCAGCCCTGGTAAAATAATGGAGGCTGGGGATCCACCATTGTGGCACCAAACAGCACATCAGCTGGCGGAAGGGGGCACTTACCACCAGCTGATAGGGCAGGAGCTGTTGGGGCAACAATCTTGCCAGGAGCCCATTGTTGCGGATCACTGTTGGGTCAGTTGGGGCGAGAGGCCTCTTCCGTGCCGTCATTTCGGGGAGAGAGGCCTGGTGCTGGGCGACAAACTGGGGGGAGGAGACAGCTGATGAGGTCTGGATGCTGCTTCCAGCCTGGTGTGCAGAGGGGGTTAGCGTGCAGTGGGACTGGGCAGGCTGCACATGATGCACAGAGTGATGGATAGAGGAAGACGAGAGGGGCCTCTTGCTGCTGCTTCTCCTCCTGTCCACTGCTGCCCTGTGCATTCTTTTTTATGAAGATACAATTTTTTTGACTAAAATACAGGAAAAAAATTAAATTACAAACTAAAATTGTAAAAATAAAAAGCGAAATAAAAATAAAATAAATAATTCAAATAAATGAAATGGAGAAAAAAAATTAGATAAAAAGAAAACAGAAACTTTCTAATAAAATAAAATTCAAATCAAAATATATTTAAAAAAATATTTAAGTATATCAAATTTGAAATAAAAGATATTAAAAAAAAAAATAATACAAAAAAAAAGATAAACACTCTACACTAAAGCTCACCCCCCCCCCCCCCCACACACACACACACACACACACACACACACACACACACACACAACAGCGGTCTAATATGCAGCACAATTATCAAACAACTTATGTTGTGAAACAAGTTCAACAACCAAAAAAAAAAAGTTGCTTGCTATTGTTCAAAGAACTGATAAGACTGTCCAATTGATGTGCTGGATCCACATCATCTGAGGGAGGGGCTTAACGCTCACTCACTATCACTGACTACACTCTAAAACAAACTTATCTCTCTTATGCTGGGCACACACGATCCGTTTCTGCGGCTCGATTAGCCGCTGGATCGACTCCCGCTTGTCTCCGCGCGCGCCTGGATCGATTCCCGCTCGTCCCCGCGAGCGCTTCTCTTATCTTCCACTCATTTTCCGCTATTGTCCGCCCGCGGGTATCGGGGGCGGAATCTATCTGGTGGGTCATCGGACACGTTGGATATTATCAATCGAGCCATCAGCGGCTCGATTGATAACAAGAAACGAACCGTGTATGCCCAACATTACACACTACAGCTAATCTTCTCACTCACTAGTGACTCACTACACCAGGGTCAGATTTAAGTCCAGGCCACATAGGTCATGGCCTAGGGAGATACAGGAGCAAAGGCGGTTGGGCAGTGGGCTGTGGGCTGTAAATGTGCAGTTAGCAATTGAATTTTCAATTGCAAGCTTGCAGTGCAGGGAGAGATCGGGTGAGCGCCTGACTGCAGAACTCTCCTGCCGTTGCCTGTGGCTGGCTGTGTAGTGTGTGTGGCTGCTTGCCAGACCCGGTCTGTGGCTGCCCGCCCTGCTTCATTGTTTCAGTACTTCACAATAGCTGTGGGCAAGCGGAACTGGCTGGTCTTGTGGGCAGAGATTCACTTGCTAGATGTTTCCCACCTCCATCCCTCATATAGCAGCACCGCCGGTCACTCACCTCTCCACCCTCCTGCAATGCCAAAGATTCCTCTTCCCTTCCTCCATCATCAGCTACCGCTGTGCATCTCTTTCTGCAGCTGGTGTTTCCTATCGTAATTCACCAGTAATGTGACAACAAGCGACATGTGAGAGATGCTGGCTGCAGAAAGAGATGCACAGTGGCGGCTAATGATGGGAATAAGGGGAAGAGGAAGCTTCAGTGCTGGAGGCAGGAGGAGAGGTGAGTGACTGGTGGTGCTCCTGTGGGGGTAGCTGTTTTGTAATGGGGATGCGACTAGCAGGCTACCTAAGCTTTTAGGGGGAGGGAGGGGAAACATCTGACCATCTATACTACAAGGAGGGGGTGGGGGTACATCTGGCTACCTGTGCTGCAAGTTGGGGAGTGTCTGGATTCCTGTCATGCTGTGGGACAGGGGGAGCAGTTGGCTAACTATACTGAAGAGGGGGGTTATCTGCCTTCCAATACTGAAGAGTAGAGGGGATGTTGGAGGAGATGCTGTTGGTCAGGGGGCGGCTGGTGACAGTACACATCCGGCTCTGCACTACACTACAGTCTGCCTCTGCTCTCTCTATCACACTACAGCACACCCTCTCTCACTGTCACTAGGCCTCTCTACACTCACATCTGACTTTCTGCTCTATCACACTAACTTCAGCAAACTCCTCCTTCTCACTCACTAGTGCACTACAATCTGTCTGTCTACTCACTCCTCACTATCTCACAACTCACCAGATTCTGTCACACAACTCAATCCACACACAACTGATTCTCTGCAGCACAATGCAGCGCACTGTCTCCCTCAATATCCTCCTCCTCACTGAGCCCACAAAATGGCTGACAGTCAGTGGCGGACATACGGCCGTGCAGGCCGTGCCGCCGCACGAGGGCCCCTGAAGTTCCGCTGCTTCAGGGGCCCATTAAGTATTGCAGCGTTTTGTTTTTTTTAATTTTACCTTTTTTATTTTTTTTTAACCTAGGGGGCCCCGACTCCTGTCCTCCCCCCTCACCTCGGGCCCCCCCCCCCCCTCTCATGCGGCGGGAGAGCGGAAAATACAGGAAGTCTCCGGCCGGGGCTGCAGCAGACGCTAGAGGCAGCTGCCGCTTGGTCTCCCCTGTCTTCAACTCTGTATACTGCTCGCTACTAAACCAGGAAGTAGCGAGCAGTATACAAAATTGGAGACCTATCGGAGACCAAGCGGCAGCTGCCTCTAGCGTCTGCTGCAGCCCCGGCCGGAGACTTCCTGTATTTTCTGCTCTCCCGCCGGCCGCCGCGCATACCGGGAGGGGGGCCCCCAGGTGAGTGAGGGAGGATAGGAGTCGGGCCCCCCACCCGGATAGCTACCCACCCATCCACCCGGCTACCTTACCCACCCGGCTACCTACCCCGCTACCTAACCACCCTGCCGGCTACCTACCCACCCGGCTACCTACCCAGCTGGCTACCTACCCACCCGGATACCTACCCGGCTACCTAACCACCCACCCGGCTACCTAACCACCCACCCGGCTACCTACCCGGCTACATAACCGCCCTGCCGGCTACCTACCCACCCGGCTACCTACTCGGCTACCTAACCACCCACCCGGCTACCTAACCACCCACCCGGCTACCTAACCACCCACCCGGCTACCCACCCACCCGGCTACCTAACCACCGTGCCGACTACCTACCCGGCTACCTACCCACCCGGCTACCCACCCGGCTACCTAACCACCCACCCGGCTACATAACCGCCCTGCCGGCTACCTAACCACCCACTCGGCTACCTACCCACCCGGCTTCCTACCCGGCTACCTAACCACCCACCCGGCTACCCAACCACCCACCCGGCTACCCAACCACCCACCCGGCTACCTAACCACCCACCCGGCCACCTACCCGGCTACCTAACCACCCACCCGGCTACCTACACATCCACCCGGCTACCTACCCACCCACCAGGCTACCTACCTACCCACCCGGCTACCTACCAACCCACCAGGCTACCTACCTAAAGACCCACCAGGCTACCTACCCACCCACCCAGCTACCTAACCACCCACCTACCCACCCACCAGGCTACCCACCCACCCGCCTACCCAGCCACCCACCAGGCTACCCACCCACCCGGCTACCCAGCCACCCACCAGGCTACTTACCCACCCGGCTAAGGGCTACCTACCTACCTACCCACCCGGCTGCCTACCTACCTACCCACCAGGCTACCTATCCACCCAACCACCCATGGGAGCTTGGCGCCAGATGGAGGCTGGGACAGGAGGTCTGCTGCTGCAGGTGAGTAAATGTTTTTTTTTATTATTTATTTTAGCAGGTGTATGTTCTGGGCAGGTCTGCCACATGATTGCGTGTATGTTCTGGGCAGGTCTGCCACATGATTGCGTGTATGTTCTGGGCAGGTCTGCCACATGATTGCGTGTATGTTCTGGGCAGGTCTGCCACATGATTGCATGTATGTTCTGGGCAAATTTGCTACATGATTGCATGTGTTTTCTGGGCAAATCTGCCGACATGATTGCACGTATTTTCTGGGCAAATCTGCTGACATGATTGCACGTATTTTCTGGGCATATCTGCCGACATGATTGCACGTATTTTTTGGGCATATCTGCTGACATGATTGCACGTATTTTCTGGGCATATCTGCCGACATCATTGCACGTATTTTCTGGGCATATCTGCCGACATGATTGAATGTATTTTCTGGGCATATCTGCCGACATCATTGCACGTATTTTCTGGGCATATCTGCCGACATCATTGCACGTATTTTCTGGGCATATCTGCCGACATGATTGAATGTATTTTCTGGGCATATCTGCCGACATCATTGCACGTATTTTCTGGGCATATCTGCCGACATCATTGCACGTATTTTCTGGGCATATCTGCCGACATGATTGAATGTATTTTCTGGGCAAATCTGCTCACATTATGTGTATTTTCTTGAGAAAACCTGCACAATTATGTGAATTTTCTGGGGAAAGGGTCACCAAAACTTGGGCCCACTGTCTTTGCGTTGCACTTTTCAAGGGAACCTGAGGTGAGAATAATATTGAGGCTGCCATATTTCTCTCCTTTTAAGTAATACCAGTTGCCTGGTTGCCGTTCTAGTCCTCTGCCTCTTACTATTTCAACCATAGACCCTGAACAAGCATGCAGCAGGTCAGGGGTTTCTGACAATATTGTCAGAACTGAGAAGATTAAGCTGCATGCTTGTTGCTGGTGTAATTCAGTTTATTACTGCAGCCAAATAGATCAGCAGGGCCGCCAGGCAACTAGTATTGTTTAAAAGGAAATAAATATGGCAGCCTCCATATCACTCTCACCCCGGGATCACTTTAAATTACAGTTAGCTCCGCCCTTGTCCGGTCATTGCCACGCCCATTTTTGCCGCGGCGCTGTGCGCCGCAGGTTCTATCCACACCCGTTTTTTGCCGCGACGCGCTTCGCGTGCCTCAGGTTGTAGCCACACCCATTTTTTGCCGCGCGCAGGTCATGGGGGCCCACAATTGATATTTTGCACAGGGGCCCACTGCTGCCTGTGTCCGCCACTGCTGACAGTCTCACCTATCTTATATACAAGAGGGGAGGGATAGCCTGTGATAGGTAGCTAGGATCTGGTTGCTAGGGCCTATAATTGGCCCGGATTGGTAGAGAATCCGATTGGCCGGTTATTGCTGCTATATTTAATGTAAGCTATAATTGTGGATGTACGCATCATTTGCACATTTCCGCATGCAATCCGCAGTACACTGATTGGCCTGAAGTGACCGTGGTGTTCCGTTTTCCACAGTTATTTTCTGAAATTGTTACTCCAATCACAGTACTGGGAAATACTCGGTAGTATTGGACCAATCAGAGACTGCGGAGGCATCCCGCGGGATTCGCATTTCCACAGAAATATTCTGCATTCTTTGATTGGTCCGATGCTTCTGAGCTCAGTGATTGGCTGACATTTCCGAGTTGCTGTAATGCGGCATTCTGACATTGGGCTCTATTCACAAAACGTCTCATACATGCAAAATAATCACTCAAAGTAACTTGTTTCTGATTAACTTTATTTCAATATTACTTTTCTTACCTTAATCTATCTCTCTCTCTATCTATCTATCTATCTATCTATCTATCTATCTATCTATCTATCTATCTATCTATATATATATATATATATATATATATATATTCGTGTGTGTGTGTGACCGATTTGAATGAAACTTGGTATACAGATCCCTTACTACCTGGGATGATATGTTCTGGGGGTCTCGCTTCCCCCCCCTGCACGTCTTGGAGACGCTACAAAGAGCGATTCAGATTTCACCCATTCAAGTCAATGGAAAAAATGTAAAAGGCTGCCATTCTCACAGTAATCAAGCCAGAGTCCCCACACTTGGCACAGGTGGTCACTTGGTGACCGAGGTTACAAATCCAGGAAAAGTGGGCGGAGCATAAAACAGCCAATCAAATTTCAGCCGTTCATTTTAAATGGGAAAATGTAAACTGCAGCCATTCTTATACTGTTAATCGCAGGGTTCTCAAACTTGGCATACTTGGTCACTGGGTGAATGCGATTAAGATTCAAGAAAATGGGTGGAGCCTACAACAGCCAAACAAAATTCACCTATTGATTTTCAAGGGGAATATTTAAACTGCTGCTATTCTTACACTGTTAATGGCAGAGACTTCAAACTTGCTACAGTCGGTCATTGGGTGACTGGGGTCCAAATTCACTAAAGGGGCGGGGCCACATACAGCCAATCAGATTTCCTTGGTGGATAAACTGCTTCCATTCACACATTTTTGATGCCAGGAACCTAAAAGCTCACAAACGTGGTCATTGAGTGACTGTAAGTCAAGGTTACAAAAAGTGGGCGGAGCCAAAAATAACTTTTACTGGGGAAAGTATAAACTGCAGCCATTCTTACATCGTTAATGGCAGGGTTCTCAAACTTTGCACAGTTGGTCATTGGGTAACTGAGATTAAGATTTTGGAAAGTGGGTGGAGCCTACAACAGCCAATAAAAATTCACCTTTTGAGTTTCAAAGGGAATATTTAAACTGCTACCATTCTTTTATGCTGTTAAAAGCAGATGCCTCAAACCTGGTACAGTTGGTTACTGGGTGACTAGGTGTAATAGATAGCGTAGATACCGCTGCAGAGGCAAGCAGCATGGCGGCTATCTCTGCGTATCAGCCGGCGACCTCTGCCGTGCAGCTACATGCTGGTGCTCTGCCTAGTTTTTCTATTGCACATAGATTGAGGGCTATGCGCGCGCCAGGCGACAGGACCTTTATGTGAATAGAAGGGGAGTCAGCTGATCTGCCAAGTCAGCTGACTCCAACGGTACTTTGGATTGGCTGAGTGACTGGGGCGGCACTGCGGTGCGCCTCTGTGTATATATAGTACTAGTCTGTCAGTTGCTCCGTGTCTGCTGTTGCGAATGCTAACGTGTTAACGCTCAGACCTTAGTCAGATCCCAATGTGTTTCAGAACCAGCTGGAGCTGGGGATCCACACTTAGCCAGATTCTGTTGATAGCTTAAAGTACTATTGCATTGTATTATCTGTTATGACCTTCTGCTTCCTTTGACTATTCTCCTGCTTATTGATTCTGTACCTCTGCCCATCTGATTCCTTTTGCCGACTCTGCCTGAACTTAAACACTGAATCAGCCTTCTGTCTTTGTACTTTATCTGCCCGTACGTTGCCTACTCTGCCTGTCTGACCTTTCTGTCCTGATCAGTGGGCCTAGCCACTGGTGAGGGATCTGTAGTAATCTGCACCTGCTCCTCAGGTGAAGCTTAGTTGCAGCACTGTCTGTAACACCTGCTCCTCAGGTGTCCATTAGCTGCAGTATAGTCTTAATCACCTGCTCCTCAGGTGATCATCCTTTGTTGCACAGTCAGTGGTACCTGCTCCTCAGGTATTCACTGGCTGCAGTACAGTCTTAATCACCTGCTCCTCAGGTGATCATTGGCTGCAGTACTGTCTGAGTCGCCCGCTCTTTGGGAGATCTCCTCTTCCTCATTACTGTTGCACCAAACACTTATCTCACATTGATTGTCCTGTGTCTAGCTATACTAGCATTATTGGTGATTCTGCAGATCACCACATAATCAGGTATAGCATCTGTATTATTGGTGATACTGCAGATCACCAATAATCAGAAAATCTGTTTTGCTGACACCAATCGTTACAGAACAGCAGACCAAACATTATGGACGCACTGCGCAGCCAAGTTGAAGTCCTGACCACCGCGGTGAATAATCTCACCGGGGTAATTAATTCCTAACAGACTCAGATCACACAACTGTCTGGGACAGTACAGGTACTTCAAACGGCTGTTGATACAGTGCGATCTCCTCCAGTCACGGACCTTCGCATTTTTCGGGGTATAGATCTGACTTTCAGAACTTTAGGAATCGTGTGCTATCTAATTTTGAGTTGAGGCCTAACTTGTCAGGAACCAAGCACCAGAGGGTAACATTTATAAAGACCCTCTTGTCAGGAGAGTCACAAACATGGGCATATAGTCTTCATTCAGAGCATGAGGCGTTATCCTCAGTTCAGGAATTTTTTAAGGCCATAGCCATTATATATGATGATCCAGATATTGCGATCACTGCTGAAAGGAAGCTAAAGACACTCAGGCAGGGTCGTAATCCGGTAGAGGTTTATGCTGCGGAGTTTAGGAGGTGGGCTGTGTCAGCTAGATGGGGAACATATGCGTTGCTAGACTGTTTTCTGTCAGGGTTGTCCAATGCAGTCTCTGATTTAATGTTAGGACATCCTGAGCCCAAATCCATAGATGAAGCAATTTCTTTGGCAGTGCGGGTAGATCGCCGCTTGCGCTATCAGAAACAGACCCGTGGCAGAAATGCTGTAAGATCTGTCTCCTATGCCTCCTCTCCACCCGCGTCACCTCCGGACGAGCCGATGCAAATCGGACACTCTAGGTTGACGCAAGTGGAAAAGAATCACAGAAGGTCAGAAAGACTCTGTCTATACTGTGCTGACAAGGGTCACATTGTCCAGAATTGCCCTAAGAAGTTGGGAAACGCTGCCGCCTAGGTGTAGTCAGAGGTAATACCCTAGGCGAGCAGTCTTTACCTCTAAACAATAATCGTTTGCTTCTTCCATTACCTGGGAAGGTCAGACCACACTCACAGAGGCTTTTGTGGACTTCGGCTCTGCAGCCAATTTTATAGACTGACATTGTAAAAAAATTGGGGATTCCCTTACTCCCTTTAGACCGGCAGATTTTGGTCACAGCGGTAGATGACTCTCCGTTACAGTGTAGACAGCCTCTTTCCCAGACTCCCTTATTATTGTGTAATATAGGGGTGTTACATAAAGAGAAATTACAGTTCTTTGTCCTGCAAATGGCAACCTCTACCATTATTCTTGGTATGCCCTGGTTGCAACTCCACTCCCCTCAGATTGACTGGGCGTCAGGTCAGCTACAGAGCTGGTCAACCCATTGTCATCATCATTGTTTGGAGAGAGTTGCTGTTTGCGCCACCAAGGTACAGGTCAAAGGGGTGCCAGTTCAGTACGCAGAATTCGCTGACGTATTCTGTCCAAAGTCTGCAGATAAACTCCCGCCCAACCGGAGTTTTGATTGTCCCATAGAATTAAGATCTGGTTGTATGCCTCCTAGAGGTCATCTTTATAATTTGTCAGGGCCCAAGAAACTGGCGATGCAGGAATACATTAAGGAAAACTTGGCCAAGGGCTTCATCCGTCCGTCCCGGTCACCAGCGGGGGCTGGGTTCTTTTTTGTACAGAAGGACGACGGTGGGCTTAGACCTTGTATTGACTATCGAGGTTTAAATAAGATCACAGTAAAAAATCGCTACCCATTGCCTCTGATTGACGATTTGTTTGCTCAGGTGACCAATGCCAGTATCTTCTCCAAATTAGATCTGCGAGGGGCGTACAACCTGGTACGCATTAGGGACGGTGACGAATGGAAGACGGTGTTCAACACGCCCGACGGGCATTACGAGTATCTGGGAAAATTTGTGCTAGTGTATCTAGACGACATACTGATTTTCTCTCCTAATTTGACAGAACATCGTAGGCACGTTAAGTTTGTTTTAAGAAAGTTAAGACAGAATTCGCTGTACGCGAAGCTAGAGAAGTGCCTCTTCGAGGTCACTAAAGTCCCTTTTTTGGGATATATTATCTCCACTTCTGGTCTCTCCATGGATCCAGAAAAAGTCTCTGCTGTTTTGGAGTGGCCCCAACCTGTAGGATTGAAGGCACTCCAAAGATTTCTTGGCTTCGCCAATTACTACAGAAAGTTCATCAAGGGGTTCTCCTCGGTAATCTTACCAGAAAGGGGGCTGACACTTTCCACTGGTCGGCAGAGGCACAGTCCGCCTTTGCCACATTGAAGAAATTGTTCTGTTCTGCTCCCATTCTGAGACATGTGGATGTCACCTTCCCCTTCATTGTTGAGGTCGATGCGTCAGAAATTGGGGTTGGGGCTGTACTGTCTCAGAGCTCTGGCCTTCAAGGCAAACTACACCCACGTGCCTTCTTTTCTCGTAGGTTCTCTCCTGCAGAGAGGATGTTAAGCTTGGAGGTGTAATCTCCACAGTCAGCATACAACACATAAGCTGACGTGAAGGAGGTACACACACCAGCACAAGGGATCAGGATATCCCCAGTTTAGTGGAGGAGAGGACTGACTCCAATAGGAGATTGTGGTGCACAGAGCCGGTGCAGATCCGAACAGCCACAAACAACACTTTCGTAATAACGTCCCAGCGCAAAGTAGCGCTGAGCGCATAAACCAGGACTGAGGAGATCAGAACAAGTAGACAGAATGAACGCTTGCTAGCTAGCGGCTACTTAGCGACAGCAAGCGTCCAAAACCAGACAGACTGGAATGAGGCAGCCAATGCGTTGCGGCGATGGCGTGCCTCACAAAGACAGGACAGGATAGTCAGAAAACAGCAGGATCGAGATAGATGAACGTAACACAGATAAATATACAATACGTATGTTTTCCTAGCGTATTACAATTACAGCTATCAATGAAACTATTTGTAAGGTCTGACTAACATATGTATATATCGGCAATGAACCGATATATGACATAAGCAGGAACGCTGACTAGGACTGGAGTAATACAGGGAACAGGACTCAGAAGGATTCGCTATCTCTTCGCAGAGATGAACGCAATCCACAAACAGTACCAGGAACAGTATAACTAGCTCAGCACGGGTGTTCACGGTACGCGCAAACTACCAAAACGTGCTGGAAAACTGACTAACTAAACACAGGAAATAAACAGTTCGTGTACGTATATATCATCGACACTGATATATCAACGTAACACGAATACAAGGAAAATAACAAAATGCGCAAGTATGCGTATATATTGGCGATGAACCAATATATGACACAAGACAAGCAAGTAGCAGCTTCTAGAACGAGCAGAACTAGGAGGACTCGCTGACCCCTTCGCAGGAGTCAGCGCAGTCCACACGGACCAGGAACGAGGTGGGGCACGAGCAGAGTAACAGATAGAATCTGAGACTATGGTAGCCCATGAGACATTGCAGGAAGCAGTTCTTTATACTGAGGTCATCCAATGGGAGCAGACCTGCAGATTCCCACACAAGTGAATGGTAATTAATCACAGGCTGATAGCAGGAAAAGGCAGACAATGATATGCAGCCTGCAGGAAAGGGACTGCCCCTCCACTGCAGCAGACAATGTTTGTTTACACAAGAGCATGTTAAACTGTCATTAATTTCAGAGTGACTGCAGATGGAATCAGCAACTAGTTTAAGTGCAAACCAAACTATGCAAGAAAATGCATGTAATGACATCAGAACTGCTTGGGTTACAATACCACTGCAGCCAGCAGTAAACGCTGCAGACATGATCATAACAGAGGAACTACGATAATGGCAATCGGGAGCTCTTGGCCATTAAGTTAGCCTTTGAACAATGGTGCCATTGGCTGGAAGGGGCAGAACATACCAGGGCTGTGGAGTCGGTCCAAAAATCCACCGACTCCGACTCCTCAGTTTAGGATTCCACCGACTCCTCGACTCCGACTCCTCTAATTTGCATATTACAATTTTGTTGATTAAAAGTATGTAACATGAAATTCGTCTCTTAACTGCCAACGCTTAGGAATTTTACAAGACAACTGAAGTGAGAAGGATATGTAGACTACTATATTTATTCCCTTTAGACTAAAACTAGTCCTTGGTAAGAGTACTTGTAAAAGGTACAAACCGGTACAAAGAACATCTATCAGGCCCTAGGCAATGTAAGTGTGGGTACATGTAAGAATGATGTGCAGGTACTCTGCAGGGGAATGAGGAGATTCTTCCTCTATTACACATTCTTCATGCACAATCTGAACAAGGTTTATGGGTGACAGACAACACCTCTGTGTTCAATGTGCACAGCATTCTCAGTGGATTCCCTGCAGCTCTGAGGGGAGTGCATATGTAGAGTATAGTACTACTGTGTAACAAAGTAAACCTGAGACAGATGAAATTAAAGTTTTATACATACCTGGGGCTTCCTCCAGCCGCCTTCAGGATAATCAGTTCCTCGTTGTCCTCCTCCACCACCTGGATCTTCTGCTATGAGTCCAGGTACTTGAGCCAGTCAGGCGTAGTGCGCATGCACACACTCCGCCGCCAGGAGCATACTACACCTGTGCAGCACTATTGCGCAGGTGCAGAATGTTCCTGGCTGTGGGAGCGGCATGCGGCCGGACAGCGCTGACTGGCTGAATTACCAGGACTCATAGCAGAAGATCCGGGTGGTGGAGGACAGCGAGGGACTGATTAGCCTGAAGGGGGCTGGAGGAAGCCCCAGGTATGTATAAAACTTTACTTTTCATCCGTCTCAGGTACCCTTTAATTTGTAGTCACCAAACCAAATTTTAACAACATATCAAATTATTTGATTTCATCAGCAAAGGGAGTGCATACATTTGCATAAATCAGCATCAGTGCAGAATTATTTCCATCTCACTGACTACCGTATTTTTCGGACTATAAGACGCTCCGGACCATAAGACGCACCCAGGTTTAGAGGATAAAATCCAGGAAAAAAAAAAGAAGATACTAAACCTGGTGCATCCATGGTGCAGGGGCATCTTGTGAAGCTTACCCTCCAAGCTGTCTATTTAATGTACACTACTCAGTAACACTAACTCCTGCTGCCCTCACCAGCAACACTAATCCCTGAAAAACTAATCCCTGCAGGACTGCAACACTAGCTACAAGTGCAGATGTAAAGGGAATACAAATTCAGGAATGAGGGAGACCTAAATAAACAGGCTTAGGGATTATTTCTGTGACTCTGAGCAAATGTGGAGTACAAACAGGGGCAATGAGGTGCTTAGAGTGGAGTAGATCTGCCCAGGATGATGCAGCAAAAGCTTCACCCTGTATTTTATGCACAGCTGCCCTTACTCCTGTTTCCTCCCAAGGGATGACTGTACATGACCGTGGCAATCGGCAGATGACACCCAGTCCCTGGCACAATCCATGTGGCAGCGATCTGTAATTCAGCCAGCGCGAGTCCAAGTTCAAAGTTAAAGCTGACAAGTGGTCCCCGTACAATCCCCGCAGCCAGCGCGAGTCCATCTTCAATTAAAGTTAATGCTGACAAGTGTTCCCCGCACAATCCCCGCAGCCAGCGCGAGTCATTGTTCAAAAGTAATGCTAACAACTGGTCCCCGTACAATCCCCGCAGCAAGCGCGAGTCCAAGTTCAAAATTAAAGCTGACAAGTGTTCCTGGTAAAATCTCCGCAGCAGCTATCCGTGCAAAGCCAGCGTGAGATTAGAATACTGATAATAGCCATTAATATACAACCCCGCTCAGTCCCCCGTGGCAGCAACACCTAATGCAGAGCGCAGCAGAAGCGTAATTACCCATCTAGCCGGCGCGTCCTCCATCTTCTCTTCAGTCTTCAGCCGGTGTAGTGTAACGCTATCAAACACAGCACCGGCACGCTGCAAGTCCTGTCTTCTGTTACTTCCCGGTGTAGTGCGCTCTCCCTGCCTATTGGCCACGATACCTCTTCGGGTGGGACTAAGAAGTCCAATCACCATGCATTGCAGGGCTGGCAGCCAATCAGGATTGAGGTATCGCGGCCAATAGGCAGGGAGAGCGCACTACACCGGGAAGTAACAGAAGACAGGACTTGCAGCGTGCCGGTGCTGTGTTTGATAGCGTTACACTACACCGGCTGAAGACTGAAGAGAAGATGGAGGACGCGCCGGCTAGATGGGTAATTACGCTTCTGCTGCGCTCTGCATTAGGTGTTGCTGCCACGGGGGACTGAGCGGGGTTGTATATTAATGGCTATTATCAGTATTCTAATCTCACGCTGGCTTTGCACGGATAGCTGCTGCGGAGATTTTACGGGGAACACTTGTCAGCTTTAATTTTGAACTTGGACTCGCGCTGGCTGCGGGGATTGTACGGGGACCAGTTGTCAGCATTACTTTTGAACAATGACTCGCGCTGGCTGCGGGGATTGTGCGGGGAACACTTGTCAGCATTAACTTTAATTGAAGATGGACTCGCGCTGGCTCTGCTGTGGTCCAAATTCTGTACATTCGGACCATAAGACGCACTGACTTTTCCCCCCCACTTTTTGGGAAGAAAAAGTGCGTCTTATAGTCCGAAAAATACGGTATCTGTATTAGTGACACAGCTACACATCAGGCTTTATTCTTACAGCATAGATGTTATTTAGTATATATAAGAGATTCCTGTGTACACATCATATATACAGTCACAATCAGATATGTATATCTGACCTTAAAAATACGGGACTGCTTTATTGAAGCAGCACAAGTAACTAATTTTGATTGGTTTATTTCATTTTTGTGGACTAAGCACAGCTATTACTGTATATATACTGTATATATACATTATTTTTAATGACTATTATCTGAGAAATAGAACATTTTATCATATTTTCTATTTTAATTACAGTTACAAATTCATTAGGAGTCGGAGTCGGTGCATTTTTTCCCGACTCCGACTCCAGGCACCCAAAATTGCCTGACTCCACGACTCCGACTCCACAGCCCTGGAACATACCATCACAGTCTATACAGACCATAAAAACTTGGAGTACATCGAAGGGGCCAAAAGACTTAGTCCCCGACAAGCCCGCTGGTCCCTATTCTTTTCAAGGTTCAGATTTATCATAACGTATACACCAGGTAGTAAGAACGTTAAGGCAAACGCTCTGTCTAGGTGTTTTGAGCCTGAGACAGTTCAGCCTTCAACCCCTGAGACCACCCTACCTCAAAAAGTGGTGCTGGCAGCTGCTGAAACCTGGGAGGACTGGACGGCTACTCTGGGGCCTTACCAACAGGACATTCCAGAAGGGAAGCCTGAGGGGGTTATGTTCGTACCAGTTCCTTTTCGCCTACAACTCTTACAATTATTCCATTCTCATAAGAATGCTGGGCATCCCGGGGCTGCCCGAACTCAGGATCTTTTGGCCAGATGTGTATGGTGGCCTTCGCTGGCACTTGATTGTAAAGAGTTTGTGAGAGAGTGCTCAGTTTGTGCTAGAAGTAAGCCCTCTCGCCAGGCACCAGTGGGTACATTACAATCCCTACCAGTGCCAAATGAACCCTGGACTCATTTGTTTATGGACTTTGTAGGAGAACGCCCCAGGTCTGAGGGCAAGACGGTCATTTGGGTTATAGTTGATAGGTTCAGTAAGATGGCTCACTTCGTCCCTCTGAAAGGACTCCCCTCGGCCCAGGAGTTAGCTGATCTCTTCATTCAGCACGTTTTCCGGCTGCATGGCATTCCGGAGAATGTGGTGTCAGATAGGGAAGTCCAGTTTGTGTCGAAATTCTGGAGAGCTTTTTGCCATCAGTTAGGTATGGACCTTTCGTTTTCTTCATGCTACCACCCACAGACCAATGGTCAGACCGAAAGAGTTAACCAGTCCCTTGAACAATTCCTCAGGTGTTATGTGGCAGATGCACAGTCAGATTGGGTAAGGTTCCTGCCATTCGCGGAATTTGCGCATAAACACCTGAAGAGTGCCTCTTCAGGATTTTCCCCTTTTCAGGTGGTATAGGGAAAATCTCCCAAGTTTTCTCCATTACCTGTGGCATCTACTCCTTTCCCAGCCCTGGAGGATTGGCAAAGGACATTAAAGGAGATTTGGGTGTTAGTAAAAAGGAATCTGGGGAAAGCTTTCCAGACTCAGAAGAAACAGGCGCATAAGAGACGGTCTGTAGAGTGGAAATTTTCCCCAGGGGACATGGTGTGGGTGTCTACCCGGCATTTGGCGTTGAAACAACCGTCACCTAAGTTAGGACCCAGATTTGTAGGCCCATACCCGTTTTCCAGAAAGATTAATGATGTCACATATGCGATTGATCTCCCAGCCAGCATGAGAGGTGTGAGATAATTCCATGTTTCTCTGTTGAAGCCTGCGGTGCACGTGAATTCCTCTCCACCCCCCGTGATGGTTGACGACCAACCTGAGTATGTGATCGAGAAGATCTTGGATTCTCGATTAGTGCAGAATTCTGTACAATACCTGGTCCATTGGAAGGGGTATGGTCTGGAGGAGAGAACTTGGGTGCCCGATTGTCACATGCATGCTGAGGATTTAAAGAAAGCGTTTCATGAGTTACACCCTGAGAAGCTGGGTAGGAAGTGTCCAGAGTCCACTCCTCAGGGGGGGGGAGGGGTACTGTAATAGATAGTGGAGATACCGCCGCAGAGACAAGCGGCATGGCGGCTATCTCCGTGTATAAGCCGGCGGCCTCTGCCGCGCAGTTACATGCTGGTGCTCTGCCTGGTCCTTCTATTTCACATAGATTGACGGCTACGCGCGCGCGCCAGGCGACAGGACCTTTATGCGAATAGAAGGGGAGTCAGTTGATCTGCCAAGTCAGCTGACTCCAACGGTACTTTGGATTGGCTGAGTGACTGGGGCGGCACTGCGGAGCGCCTCTGTATATATAGTACTAGTCTGTCAGTTGCTCCGTGTCTGCTGTTGCGAATGCTAACGTGTTAACGCTCAGACCCTAGTCAGATCCCAAAGTGTGCTAGAACCAGCTGGAGCTGGGGATCCACACTTAGCCAGATTCTGTTGATAGCTTAAAGTACTATTGCATTGTATTATCTGTTATGACCTTCTGCTTCCTTTGACTATTCTCCTACTTGTTGATTCTGTACCTCTGCCTATCTGATTCCTGTTGCCGACTCTGCCTGAACTTAAACACTGAATCAGCCTTCTGTCTTTGTACTTTATCTGCCCGTATGTTGCCTACTCTGCCTGTCTGACCTTTCTGTCCTGACCAGTGGGCCTAGCCACTGGTGAGGGATCTGTAGTAATCTTCACCTGCTCCTCAGGTGAAGCTTAGGTGCAGCACTGTCTGTAACACCTGCTCCTCAGGTGTCCATTAGCTACAGTATAGTCTTAATCACCTGCTCCCCAGGTGATCATCCTTTGTTGCACAGTCAGTGGTACCTGCTCCTCAGGTATCCACTGGCTGCAGTACAGTCTTAATCACCTGCTCCTCAGGTGATCATTGGCTGCAGTACTGTCTGAGTCGCCCGCTCCTCGGGAGATCTCCTCTTCCTCATTACTGTTGCACCAAACCCTTATCTCACATTGGTTGTCCTGTGTCTAGCTATACTAGCATTATTGGTGATTCTGCAGATTAACACATAATCAGGTATAGCATCTGTATTATTGGTGATACTGCAGATCACCAATAATCAGAAAATCTGTTTTGCTGACACCAATCGTTACACTATGACCCAAATTCGGAAAGTGGGCGGAGCCGCAAACAGCCAAAACGATTTGTTTATTTTTAAATGGGAATATACAAAATATTGATACCAAGGACCCCAAAGCTGATAAACTTGATAATTGAGTGACTGTATATCAAGGTTAGAAAAAGTGTGTGGTGCCAACAACTACATTTTTAACATGGCAGGGTTCCCAAACTTTACACAATTGGCCACTGGGTGACTGGGATGAATATTCAGAAATGTGGGTGGAGCCTACAACAGCCAATCAAAATTCACCTATTGATTTTCAAGGGGAATATTCACATTGCTACCATTCTTACACTGTTAATGGCAGAGGCCTCAAACCTGATTCAGTCAGTCATTGGGTGACTGGGGTTCAAATTCACTAAAGGGGTGGAGCCACAAACAGCCAATCAGATTTGTTAGATTGATTTCAGCCATTCTGTTATTGGCAGGGTTCTCAAATGTCTCATTTCATAGGAAAATACAAATTATTGATGCCAAGGACCCCAAAGCTCACAAACTTGGTCATCGAGTGTTTGTGCATTAGGGTTAGAAAGTGGACGGAGCCAAACACAAATTTCACTGGGAAAGTGTAAACTGCAGCCCTTCTTACACTGTTTATGGCAGGGTTCCCAAACTTTTCCCACTCACTGAGTGACTGAGATTCATATTCAGGGAAACGGGTGGCGCCTATAATTGCCAATCAAAATTCACCTGTTGATTTTCAAGTGGAATATTTAAATTGCTGCCATTTTTACACTGTTAATAGCACATGCCTCAAATCTGCTACAGTTGGTCATTGGGTGACTGGGGTTCAAATGCTGGAGAGGGGCAGAGCCACAAACAGCCAATCTGATTTGTTTAATTTCTATGGAAATATACAAATTGATGCCAAGGACCCCAAAGCTCACAAACTTGGTCATTGAGTGTTTGTGCATTAGGGTTAGAAAATGGGGGCGGAGCCAACACTAGTCATACATACACGGGCAATGCCGGGTCATCAGTGGGTGGAAACAAATACAAATTTCACTGGGGAAATGTAAACTGCAGCCATTCTTACACCGTTAATGGCAGATTTTTTAAACTTTGCACAGTTGGTCACTGGGTGACTGGGATTAATATTCAGAAAAGTGGGTGACGCCTACAAAAGTGAATCAAACTTCACCTATTGCTTTTCAAGGGGAATATTTAATTGCTGCCATTCTTGCACTGATAATGGCACAGGCCTCAAACCTGGTACAGTTGGTTATTGGGTGACTGGGGTTCAAATTCAGAAAAGGGTGTGGAGCCACAAACAGCCAAACAGATTTTTTTCATTTCAATGCAAATTATTGATACCAAAGACCGCAAAGCTCACAAACTTGGTCAGTGAGTAATTGTGTGTTAGGGTTAGAAAAATTATGCAGAGCCAACACCAGCCAAATACATACCCGGGCAACGCCGGGCAGTCAGCTAGTTATATTATATTTTTTCTCTTTGGAAGCCTAAAAATGTAACATAGACGAGGTGGAAACAGGTAAACAGGTGAAAATCCTTTGTGAATTATGCCTATTGTTGCATTTACGTTTTGGCAATCGGCGTCCTGATGTAAATGTCAGACCATCCCCAGTCACAGTTTCCTTATTTGCTTAATTGGGAATAAGAGAGAGAAACATGTACATTACACGGGGCATATGAGTGACACGAGGACACAGCGGTAATAAGAATGTGGAAGTGACACCACATTGCTCTACAAACATAACACAGATCTCTTGCTAGAAGTACATATAGGTCTGTTGTCACAGGAGTAACACATTGCTTCCACTGTCTCATCAAGCTCTACATTCACTGCTGCTCAATGTATGGCCAATGCTTTAGGTGTGGGAGGGGTCAGTAACATGCAAATACCTCTGACGTGTATGCAAATGTTATGCAGATTGTATGCAAATAATCAGATTTGTCAGGAAATGCATTTGATTGGCTGAACTCCCAGCTACATAACATTTTCATGCAAGCCAAAGTTGTAGTCATGTGATTGGCCGCCTGTAATGAGCTCCACCTTCTGCAGTTCTCAGTCAGGCTGATAACTTGTGATGGTCAGTGACATGCCAATAACTCTGAGGTGGTGCAAAGTGTATGCTAATTTTATGCAAAGCTATGCAACTGCTGCATCTGGTCCATTTCCAGTCTGCACAAACTTTGCCTCAACTTGGAATTATCAGCAGCTCACTGACCATCCCTAACCTCCCTGCCGTTCTAATTAATTGCTGCGCACGGCAGCGGGAGGGTTTTTTTTTTTTTTTGCTATATTTTTTGTTTTTTAGCATGTAGCTAGCCTAGCGCTAGCTACATGCTTCCCCCCTCCCTTCGCTGTCCCTCCCACCCCTCCGATCTCCTCTGGCGCAAATACCCAACAGGAAATCCTGTTCTGAACAGGATTTCCTGTATGGGCTTCCCCCGTCGCCATGGCGACGGTCGGACTGACGTCATGACGTCAGACCGAGTCCCGATCCACGCCTCAGCACTGCCTGGCACTAATTGGCCAGGCTGCGAAAGGGGTCTGGTGGGGGTGCGGCACGGCGGATCGGCGGTAAGGGCGGCGATCGGATGTTACACGCAGCTAGCAAAGTACTAGCTGCATGTAACAAAAAAAAATTATGCAAATCGGCCCAGCAGGGCCAGAGCAATCCTCTGCGGCGGGTTACCCCGAGCTGAGCTCGGGATAACCGTCAAGGAGGCTAATGATAATTGTTCCTCCCCTCAGAATTCTATAACAGGAAGTGATGATGTTTCTCTTTTTGCAGTGCAGAGTCCCGGCATCAGGAACCTCTCAGAGACTCGTCTCTCTGTATCCACGGACTGTACAACGGATGATGATGTCACTGGACAAGAGTCTCCTGCAGATATCCTGGTTACCCCAAATATTCCCCCAGACACCCCTCAACTGTCTAACCCAGAGGGGCCTCTTCCCCAGCACAGCTCTCCCCCTGCTGGAGGGTCTCATATCTGTTCCCTATGTGGGAAATGTTTTGTGAGAAAATCAAATCTAGGCGTACACAAGAGAATTCACACTGGTGAGAAGCCATATTCATGTGCTGAGTGTGGGAAATTTTTTGTACGGAATTCACAGCTTGTCGGTCATCTGAGATCTCACACTGGTTGTAAGCCCTATTCATGTGCTGAGTGTGGGAAAGAGTTTATACGGAAATCAGACCTTGTCAGACATGAGAGATCTCACACTGGTGAGAAGCCCTATTCATGTGCTGAGTGTGGGAAATGTTTTGTACACAAATCAAATCTTCTCAGACATGAGAAATCTCACACTGGTGAGAAGCCATATTCATGTGCTGAGTGTGGGAAATGTTTTGTACGGAAATCATGCCTGGTCATCCATGAGAGATCTCACACTGGTGAGAAACCATATTCATGTGCTGAGTGTGGGAAATGTTTTGTACAGAAATCAGACCTTGTCAGTCATGAAAGAACTCACACTGGTGAGAAGCCGTATTCATGTGCTGAGTGTGGGAAATGTTTTGTACACAAATCAAATCTTGTCATCCATAAGAGATCTCACACTGGTGAGAAACCATATTCATGTGCTGAGTGTGGGAAATGTTTTGTACATAAATCAGACCTTGTCAGTCATGAAAGAACTCACACTGGTGAGAAGCCCTATTCATGTGCTGAGTGTGGGAAATGTTTTGTACGGAAATCATGCCTTGTCCGTCATGTAAGAACTCACACTGCTGAGAAGCCGTATTCATGTGCTGAGTGTGGGAAATTTTTTGTACGGAATTCACAGCTTGTCGGTCATCTGAGATCTCACACTGGTTGTAAGCCCTATTCATGTGCTGAGTGTGGGAAAGAGTTTATACGGAAATCATGCCTTGTCATCCATGAGAGATCTCACACTGGTGAGAAGTCCTATTCATGTGCTGAGTGTGGGAAATGTTTTGTACACAAATCAAATCTTCTCAGACATGAGAAATCTCACACTGGAGAGAAGCCCTATTACTGTGCTGAGTGTGGGAAATGTTTTGTATGGAAATCAGAGCTTGTCAGTCATGAGAGATCTCATACTGGTGAGAAGCCATATTCATGTGCTGAGTGTGGGAAATGTTTTGTACGGAAATCATGCCTGGTCATCCATGAGAGATCTCACACTGGTGAGAAACCATATTCATGTGCTGAGTGTGGGAAATGTTTTGTACAGAAATCAGACCTTGTCAGTCATGAAAGAACTCACACTGGTGAGAAGCCGTATTCATGTGCTGAGTGTGGGAAATGTTTTGTACACAAATCAAATCTTGTCATCCATAAGAGATCTCACACTGGTGAGAAACCATATTCATGTGCTGAGTGTGGGAAATGTTTTGTACATAAATCAGACCTTGTCAGTCATGAAAGAACTCACACTGGTGAGAAGCCCTATTCATGTGCTGAGTGTGGGAAATGTTTTGTACGGAAATCATGCCTTGTCCGTCATGTAAGAACTCACACTGCTGAGAAGCCGTATTCATGTGCTGAGTGTGGGAAATTTTTTCTACGGAATTCACAGCTTGTCGGTCATCTGAGATCTCACACTGGTTGTAAGCCCTATTCATGTGCTGAGTGTGGGAAAGAGTTTATACGGAAATCATGCCTTGTCATCCATGAGAGATCTCACACTGGTGAGAAGCCCTATTCATGTGCTGAGTGTGGGAAATGTTTTGTACGGAAATCAAATCTTCTCAGACATGAGAAATCTCACACAGGTGGTAAATAAGAGTCAGTGAAACATAATTTCACCTTTAGTGAACCTGAACTGACCGCAGTATACTGCTCTCCATCTCCCCAACACAGCTGGAAGTAGGGAGTATGGAGAGTGGAGTGCAGCGGCCAATAACAGGCTTGTTCAGTTCCGCTTATCCCTCTCTCATCACTGGTGAGAAGCTCTATTACTGCACTGAGTGTGGGAAATGTATTGGTTGTCAGTGTTATTTTCTAATGTTTCTTTTATTTCTTGCTAGACGCACCTGGCAGCATATTATACAGATCCCGGGGCTCTTTCATGCTACTCAGCGCATTGGTTTGTAAAGCAAGTCCCTGAGCTGAGGTGGGATGATGGGATTTGGTTGTGCAGGCGGGCACACTGCGCGGGATACCTTGTGCTTACATCCTCTGGAAGGTCACAGCTTGGCTCCCATCCATGCAGGCAGGCACACTGCGATGGATGCTTTGTGCTTGAATTTCTGAGCATTTTAGGGGCCTGCAGTGGGCCACAGACAATACTTCAGTGGTTGCTAAGCGTTTCAGGAATTGCAATGCAGGATCTGAACACATTTGCTTTCCAGGGGGTAGAGCAGGTGAAACGCTCAGTCTGAGGAGGAGATCTTCAGAGATGCCTCCTAAAAATCTTACTGGTAGTGATAGCCGAGCATCACGTTTCCTTGAAAATTTGCGGACTGACCGAGCCCTATAGCCTTTAATGGGCAGGCGAACTTTTAAAACTTTCATGGCATCTCTGCAGCCACAAATTCTTTAAAACCAAGTGTGGGAAAACCCAGACAGTGGCATAACAGAGGAGGATCAAGTGTGAAATACTCATCAAAAAATAAATTTGCGCTGCCAGCTTTAGCGGTTAATAGCAAAGCCACATACAAGCTAGATTCCCCCAATTTGCAGGGTATGGAAAGGAGAAGAGTGGGCACAAGAGGAAAACATTTGTGTACAAAGACCGTATAGTGTTGGAGAAAATTGGTTTCAACCTTTTGCCGACTGCCTAACACGGATGGGCGGCGGCAGAGAGGATCAGCTGCTCCTCAGCACCTCCATATGGCGGTTCGCTAGCTAAGCGTATGCACAAAGTTGCTCCGGTCCCCCACGATCGCCCGCAATTACTTCTGGGATACATACCCCACAGCGTTCCCACTCCGGCGCAGCCGCCCACACGGCTCCAGGCTTCACGATGACGGCGATCGGGATTGCGGCTGACATGACGTTGATGACGTCATCTCCGATCGGAAGCCGATCAGAAAATCGGTGGGCATGGGGGGGGGGAGCAACCTTGTACATACGCTTAGCTAGCGAAATGCTAGCTAAAGCGTTTTAAAAAAAATTTGGGGGCAAAGAACCTCCTGGCGGACGCAGCCTCAGAAACTGCGTACCGCCAAGGGGGTTAACCCCATTTAAATACAAGAATCTGCAGCATCAAAAAACAATGTAGCAGGAAACCAGAAATGTCAAACCATTAAGAATCTATATAGAATCATCACCTCCCAATTTATGCAAATTTAGCCTCTTTAACCCCTTGTCCCCCATGCAGGCTGGGATAGCCAGAATGCAGAGCCCCAGCCACGTGGGGCTCCGTACCCTGAGCTATGCCAGCCCGCATGGTCCATGGTATAGGGGGGCTCTGGGGGAGAGGGGCGCTAAGCCTCACCCACCCCCTGGAACCCTTGTCCAATCCATGTGGTTCTTCCCCACCTCCGGTGCCCCAGGAGGAATCGGGGGGCCAATGATGCCCTGGGGGGTTTCATGGTGGCATCTGGGATTCCCCTTTAAGAAGGGGACCCCAAGATTCCCGTCCCCTCCCCTGGTGAAATGAGTATAGGGGTACTGAGGTAAAATAAATCAAAGGACAACTGCGAGTAAGGCCTTGTTTACATCAGGGCCGTTTCTGTGCACTTTTCACAGTGTGTTGCGCTGTGTATTCTGCAAGGTATTGATTTTCCCAAGTAATGAATGTGATTGGTTCACATCCATGCGCTGCGCTGAGCTGCGATACAAAAACGTAGTGTTGCTGCATTTCTTTGCATTGAGCTGTAAAGTCCACATCAATGCAAGTGAATGGGTGCGTTTTTTTAGCACATAGAAACGCACACATGCGCATAGAAGTGCATGCATTTTTTACCCCTAATTGGAAAAAAAAATTCATTTCAGCTAATGCTACAATAAGCAAAACATGCTTAAAAAAAGCGCATGGAAATGGGCACTAAAGCGCACACCAACGCATGCGTTTTTCATCATGCGCTTTTACACGTTTCTGAACGCACCCAATGTGAACGAGGCCTAAAGAATTTAAATGTCAATATCCTCTCATTACCTTGATTGTAGATCTCCGCTGGCTGCCACCACAACACACGCCACTCCGCCGCACTTCCCTCAGCTATACTTAGTATAGATGAAAACCCGTCCCTCCCGATGCTGGCTGCCACCACACACGCTGCTCCCCCGCACTTCCCTCAGCTATACTTAGTATAGATGAGAACCCGCCCCTCCCGATGCTGGCTGCCACCACACACGCCGCTCCCCCGCACTTCCCTCAGCTATACTTAGTATAGATGAGAACCCGTCCCTCCCGATGCTGGCTGCCACCACACACGCCACTCCCCCGCACTTCCCTCAGCTATACTTAGTATAGATGAGAACCCGTCCCTCCTGATGCTGGCTGCCACCACACACGCCGCTCCCCCGCACTTCCCTCAGCTATACTTAGTATAGATGAGAACCCGCCCCTCCCGATGCTGGCTGCCGCCACACGCGCCGCTTCCCCGCACTTCCCTCAGCTATACTTAGTATAGATGAGAACCCGTCCCTCCCGATGCTGGCTGCCACCACACACGCCGCTTCCCCGCACTTCCCTCAGCTATACTTAGTATAGATGAGAACCCGTCCCTCCCGATGCTGGCTGCCACCACACACGCCGCTCCCCCGCACTTCCCTCAGCTATACTTAGTATAGATGAGAACCCGCCCCTCCCGATGCTGGCTGCCACCACACACGCCACTCCCCCGCACTTCCCTCAGCTATACTTAGTATAGATGAGAACCCGCCCCTCCCGATGCTGGCTGCCACCACACACGCCGCTCCCCCGCACTTCCCTCAGCTATACTTAGTATAGATGAGAACATCCCTCCCGATGCTGGCTCCCCCTGTCCTCCCGGCCCCCCCATACCTATCACACCCACCCATTCCGGCACCAAGAGCACTTTTTTAGAAAAGTTCCTCTTGTCCCCACCTTCTCCTTTCCATATCCTGAAAATGTGGTGTTTCTAGGAAGTATGGCGGCTTTGCTATTAGCATCAAAATAACTCCTGCGCCTATGCAAAACAATCTTGCAAACATGGACTTTGTTTTATTAAAATAACTGTAATAAAATACAAAATATAAATATAAAATGCAACAGTAGTCTGTGTTCAATGCAACAATTTCCTTTCACAGTATCACTACTCGTACTGTCTCAAATCACACTCCTGTAACCTCTCAACAGCAAGACTGGACAACTGCCTATGAGAAAACTGCTCAATGTACTATACAGGCTCCTCTTCGTAGCTACATTAATAGATTGCTTTCATGCCTTCACCAAGATAAAGATTCTTTTCCACCAAACTTGCAACTTAAAAGCACAGTCCGACTGCCAATATTGCACACTCTTTCACTGGCCAGTACAGTCCAATCCGTCAACTGGTTATGCTCTCATGCCGTGACTGATCAAACATATGTATTTCATCCTGCAGTTTCAATTAAAAAAGCTTCATGGCCATATAGCCATATACAGTTCACTGATTGTTCTTAATATATTGCAGCACGTTCTGCTGAGGCAGTGCCGACACACTCACGTATCCCGGAAGGTGAAACGGATATTCCCACTCTTGTAGCCTTCAGGCTTTGATGTTCCGCAAGCAGCTCGGGTCCCGGCCGGTGACCTTAGTTCTTAATTGCCGCTCGTTTCTCAAGAGTAGGAAAGTAACATGCCGGTACTTCCTAGTTAGAGCGAGAGGAAGTCCGGAGGTGACGTCACCACGTGTCAGCCAATAGCCTACGCGTTTCGGTAGGTACCGCCTACCTTCATCAGGGCATAACCTCATTGGCTGCTTTCCGCTTTTATATTCCAACGCTCCACCTCCCAGTCTCCGTGTGCTCGCTACTTTGGTTACCATAGTTACATGCAATGCTTTTATTGAAAAGCAAAGATTTCCGCATCAGAGTTTAAACCTTGCGGAATGAAGCTATTTAATGTATAGATCCATTCCGTCTCTTTGCGCGACATCTTCCCAATAAAGTCTCCTCCTCTCCAATCTTTTTCAACAGTCTGAATGGCAAAAAATTTAAAAGTCTGTAAACTTTTATTATGGTGCTCCTTAAAATGTTTGCTTAGCGGCATTTTCTCATTTCCATTCTTTATATTGTTAACGTGCTCCCCTATTCGAGACAGCAATTTGGGAAGATGTCGCGCAAAGAGACGGAATGGATCTATACATTAAATAGCTTCATTCCGCAAGGTTTAAACTCTGATGCGGAAATCTTTGCTTTTCAATAAAAGCGTTGCATGTAACTATGGCAACCAAAGTAGCAAGCACACGGAGACTGGGAGGTGGAGCGTTGGAATATAAAAGCGGAAAGCAGCCAATGAGGTTATGCCCTGATGAAGGTAGGCGGTACCTACCGAAACGCGTAGGCTATTGGCTGACACGTGGTGACGTCACCTCCGGACTTCCTCTCGCTCTAACTAGGAAGTACCGGCATGTTACTTTCCTACTCTTGAGAAACGAGCGGCAATTAAGTACTAAGGTCACCGGCCGGGACCCGAGCTGCTTGCGGAACATCAAAGCCTGAAGGCTACAAGAGTGGGAATATCCGTTTCACCTTCCGGGATACGTGAGTGTGTCGGCACTGCCTCGGCAGAACGTGCTGCAATATATTAAGAACAATCAGTGAACTGTATATGGCTATATGGCCATGAAGCTTTTTTAATTGAAACTGCAGGATGAAATACATATGTTTGATCAGTCACGGCATGAGAGCATAACCAGTTGACGGATTGGACTGTACTGGCCAGTGAAAGAGTGTGCAATATTGGCAGTCGGACTGTGCTTTTAAGTTGCAAGTTTGGTGGAAAAGAATCTTTATCTTGGCGAAGGCATGAAAGCAATCTATTAATGTAGCTACGAAGAGGAGCCTGTATAGTACATTGAGCAGTTTTCTCATAGGCAGTTGTCCAGTCTTGCTGTTGAGAGGTTACAGGAGTGTGATTTGAGACAGTACGAGTAGTGATACTGTGAAAGGAAATTGTTGCATTGAACACAGACTACTGTTGCATTTTATATTTATATTTTGTATTTTATTACAGTTATTTTAATAAAACAAAGTCCATGTTTGCAAGATTGTTTTGCATAGGCGCAGGAGTTATTTTGATGCTGTTCTGAAAGTGTAAGGTAGTGGTTTTTCCTTATTAACTCCATGCTGCCAATCGATACTGCATAAATAAGCGCCACAACAATACTTTTTATAGGCTTTGCTATTAACCACTAAAGTCGGCAGCCATTGATCCTAATGTTAAATGCGAATGCAAACTTTTGACAGGGGTGCTCACATTAAATGCAAAGGGGAGAGTGGCAGAAGTTCACCGTGAACTGTTTTCCCAGCAAACTACTGTACTCTGCCAACACTACCATTGCCTGAAGGACTGAACACTAAATGGGATGTAAATTCGTTTTATGTTGGCACAGTCTTGAACTAGTTATTGTCCCAGGGGCAGTATATTTATCCCCCTCAGGACTTCATGTAAGTCTCAGGGGCGTAAATACACTTACCTCGCCAGGATTGCGACCCCTTAGTGAATCAGTGAACGGGAGCACAGTTCCCATTCACTGATCAAAATGCCTGTGATCAATGATCTCACTGATGCCGGTGTTCATTGACAAAAGTATAACATACAGGTGTTACTTCTGTAATGCATGTATTCAGTACATAGGAGGAATAAAGTGTGTGTGTGTGGGGGCTGGGGGGGGACCTCTAGTGGCCAAATAGTAAAATTGGTAAAATTGTGGCCAAATGGTAAAATTACACCTACATACATCCCGATAAATTAAAATACCCCATGAATTAAAACCTTACCTCCCTTCTAAGGCCCCGTTTCCACTATTGCGGTGCGGATTCCACCGCTGACGAAATCGCATGCGGATGCGATTCCGCATGCGTTTTTTGCCGCGAATTCGCATGCGAATTCGCATAGGTGAGTGTATATGCGAATTTAACCATGTCAGTGCCTGTGGAAATTTACATTGGTACCTATGCGAATTCGCATGCGAATTCGCGGCAAAAAACGCATGGGAAAAACGCATGCGATTTCCCTATTAAATACATTGTGTGCGATTCGCCTGCATTCCACACGCAGGCGAATTCAGTGGGCTCTGCCGTGCAGAAAAATCCTGCACAGAAAAACGCACAGCAAAACTGACAAGTGGAAACAAGCCCATCCACTTGTATTGGCTGTGCGAATCTGCATGCAGGAAACGCATGCAGATTCGCGATAGTGGAAACGGGCCCTTATAGTTACCAAAATAAAACACTTTTATTTATAAAAAAAAAAAGACATTTAGGAAAAAAAATCGTTGCCTTATGGGCTCAACTTTCTTAATATGAAAAGTATGTCACAAGGGTATATTACTGTTATTTTTACAAATAAGGGCTAATTCGTGACAGACGCAAAACTGAAAAAATACACCTTTATTTCCAAATACAATTTTGTTGCCATATATTTTGATAGGGACATCATTTAAATGATGTAATAACAGGGACAAATGGGCAAATAAAATACATGGGTTTTAATTACAGTAGCATGTATTATTTTAAAACTATAATGGCTGAAAACTGAGAAATAATGATCATTTTTCCATTTTGTTCTCATTATTCTTTTTAAAATGCATTTAGAATAAAATATTTTTTAGCAAAATGTACCACCCAAAAAAAGCCTAACTGGTGGCAAAAAAAAAAAACAAGATATAGATCATTTTGATGTGAAAAGTAGTGAAAAAGTTATTTAAAGGGATGATCGCTGAAATGTGAAAATTGCTCTGGTCCATAAAGAAAACACCCATTAGTGGTGAACTAGTTAAATCTTTTGTGCATCAAGCATCTGAATTTGACCTGCACCACACCGTCTTCTGCATATCTGCAGCTCAGACATGCAATGTATACCCAGTGTGAGAACTTCCCTACAAATATGACTCCTGTTCGGGGTCCATCATCTAAGCAGCTTATTTCAGCTCTATATAATATGATAATGCCACACTAAGCCAGACCCCATGCTGCCTTCCGCCGGACGGCCTGGGAGAGGGATGGAGGGGATATCAGAGGATGAGTGGGATTTGACACTGGAGCGAGTGACTAAAGCTACGTACACACATGCGACAACGATCGTTCGTTGTCAACGACGAACGAACTTTTAATTGATGAAAGAACGACCTAAGTAAAGTTAGTTTTAAAAGGTGTGTAACGATCTGATCGTTAGAAGGAACGTTACATCACGTAAAAGTAACTATTGCGCCTGCGCATAAAAATGAACAGTTTCATGGAGAAATAGTGAAATGTGCATGTCAAGCCTAGTACGAACGATCGTTTCCAACGATGTACTACTTTTGCAAACGATCGTCGTTGGGAAAAATCCGCCAAGCTAGATCATTCATTTTGAACGATCTAGCTCGTCCGTCGTTAGAGTTAATAGTCGTTGGCTGCTTTTTTTCAAACGATCGTCGTTTGAAAGGATCGGGGAACGATCGTTTCAAACGACTATAGTCGCATGTGTGTACGCACCTTAAGGCTGCTCCCCACACACCTGATAGACTGCTGTACTTATACTCTATACACCGAGCCTACCCCTATCCAAATGTAACAATAACAATACATTTTTTTAATAGCTCCTTTTCTCCCATAGGACTCAAAGCACTTAGGCTCTCTCAGATTCAGTGATTGGTAGTGAGGTAAAGTATTAACACTGAGGATACAATTATATTTCTGCAATTGCCAAACTGAACAGGTGGGTTTTCAGTCTGAATTTAAACACATCCAGAGATGGAGCTGTCCTGAACTGCTGAGGTAAGGAGTTCCATAATGTAGGAGCAGCATGACAGAAGGCTCTGGTATGCAGCCTAACTGCCCCAAATGCTTTTTACACATAAAGTGGACCTGTCCTCAGGTTATTACATATTTGGCTTGATTCACTAAACCGTGCTAACTCAAATATCACACCTTATAAAAGATATCACACCTTATCACAGTTAACATGCCTTATCAGAGTAGCATAGCGAGTGCTACAAACTTATGCCTGCTAATTGGCAATGGCACTCGTCCTGCCCTGAGCCCCTGCGGGTTTTTAGCGCTACTCTGATAAGGCATGTTAACTTTGTTAAGGTGTGATATTCACAGTTTAGTGAATCAAGCCCATTGTGCACTAGTCATCTATTTCCTCAATGACTATATGGGCTGCCCCAGAGGTGTGCCTTCTTTATATATTTCCTGTATCCTTTACTGGAAAATTCTTGATACAATTTGCTAAGGAGACGTGTCACATAGCTCGCTAACTCCTCACCAAGTGTTGGAGACTTACCACAGCGCCATCGTGCACTGAGTGGGTCAGGTCTGTGAATCGGATGCTTCCCTTCCACAAGGTAGTATATCACCGCAGAGGTACCCAATCTAATGTGACAGAATCTGCTCTACCTGGATAAATTCCCCACACCCTATACTGAGTACCCATCACTGTTATTAATCTCCAGCTGACGTCTGAGCTACTTCATATTACTGGTGGTTATTTTGTATCCTCTAAGGCAACTTTTAATGTTTATGGCTGTTTTATAATATATATATATATATATATGTACAGAGGGGCTGCAGCACACAACAGGAAACCAGTGACAGGGGCTCTTGGTTACGCTTTAACGCGTTTAAGCTCACCAACTGCGCCAAAGTGTCCCCAATCTGGTGAGTCCTACTCTACCATGCAAAATGCCAGTTTTTATAAGCAGTCTAGTGGGAACTAATCCAAAAACCCAAAAGTCAACTAGATGGAAAAAAAGGAAATTAAAAACACTTACCTTTCACTAGCTACCAAACGAACTCTCTGAGCATGTGTGTGTGTGTGTGTGTGTGTGTGTGTGTGTGTGTGTGTGTATATTATGCAGGCCATGACGTTTATATTTATCCTGATGTGCCTATTCCAGGCCTCTAATGTATCATCTGACACTTTGTTGTACTCTCTCACTAAAGTGTATTTGCCTTACTTCTTCAATAAACTTGGCTACTTTAAAAAAAAGTTTTATGGTTGTAATTAAGCATATTTCCTCATGGAAGATGCTCTTATCCTGTTCTTACTACATCATCATGTTTGTTACTCTATGTGAGGTTGTGTTCCCATTTAGACTGTCATTTGCATTGCCTGGCGGGGGGGACATCACACTACTATTTAACATAGACCTGAACTCAGATCTTCCTTTCTGCTCTAAAAGATAAGCAACAGCATAATAACATTTAAAGAACATTTATTACAGAGGATACAAATTCTGCAATTACTCTGCAGTGTGTCTACTTCCTGTTTTCAAGGAAGTAGCCCAGGGTTATCATCCTTTGTTCACAAATAAGCTTTTCTGCAGAGGCAGTCGGCTGACACAGCTGAGAGATCAAATACACTTGTCACAGATAAGGATGAATTAGACAAGCTAAACTCTATAAATACATACAGGGGGCTCTCTGTTTTCCTTCTTTCCTGTGCAAGAGTTCAGGTCCACTTTAAGCAGACATCTGTTGAGTGTAATTAAGGCTGTGACTAAGAGCTCATATCTGTCCGGCACATGTTATCTATTCCTTGATGTTCTGCTTTTATCAATAAAGACAATGTAAGTGCATCCTTGGTGAGCAGAGCGGTCTCCTGTGAAGAAATGTTGGATATGAGTGTTGGCTGCTGGGACCTGGCTCCCCTCGGAAGGTATGGTGGCTGAGCGGTGTATGTACAGATACATGTACTACCTTTTATACTTACCTGAGACTTCCTCCAGCCCCATGCAGGCCTTGGGCTCCATCACCGTCCTCCCCGGCAGCTCCGTTCCTCCGCCGTCTCACCCGGTACATTTCCCAGCCACCCTCCACTGCATCATACACAACTAATGCCAGTGAGGGCATGACAGGAGGTTGGTGTGGAGCTGCAGGCTCCGGGCACAGTGCATAGGCATGCTGCCAGCTAGTGTAGGATTGCCCAGGTACGGTATCACGCTGATGAGCTGTTGGCTAGTTACTGCAGTCACTAGGAATCCCTGTTTTATAACAGAAGAGTACAGGCAGTCCCTGTATTTGGCAACTGTCCAATCGGCTGCTTGGGGCCTCACCCACAGCAGGGGCTGCCCTATCTGTGACTTGTATGGCCACCGCTAAAAAAAAGAGACCACAGATCAGTGCAACATGAACAGAGGGGAGAGCAGCGTAGCTACCAGGGAGTACACGTTGGATGTGGAAGTGAGGTCATTGCTCACTTCCTGCATTGGATGTGCGCTGCATGGTTACTGCGCTCCTCTCTTTGGATCACCACTGATCTGCAGGCCTGTGAGTGTTGGGAGTGGGGAGGCAGCAGGAAGCTACATACCCCCTCTGATACCAATGCCCTTTTGGGGTGGTGGGGACACCTGCTACCTGTTACTATGGGACAAGGGGCTTCTGACTGGGGAAGGGCCACAAACTGTGTGCTGCTTGGGGCCACAAAAGCCTCAGCAGCACCCCTGTGCACCAATTTGCAAAATTATCTAATATCTTTGTTAAACATATTGGCAAGACAATAAAATAAAAACCAGGAGGGGAGGAGGGGGGCACAGGGCTGATAAAAATGATGGGGGTCGGAGTAGGCAATATTGGGCTATACTGCTCTGTAGAACGATAGAGCATACACCAGGATAGGAAACACTGCAACGTAGCAGTTCAATTCATAACGGCACATCAGTATTCCATGGGCTTGATTCACATAGCCGTGCAAACTGTTTAGCACGGGTGTGCTAAACAATTTGCACGTGAAGTGCCGTTTGCGGACTTTTGCGACCCCAAAAGTCCGAGATCGCGCGAACTCTGGAACTTTGCGCGCCCGTGCTAAACAGTTTGCACGGCTTTGTGAATCAAGCCCCATATGTATACATAATGCTAATCAATACACAATTCATATGCCATACATTGTGACTAAATAAACAGGATGCCACATCAATATTCCAATCAATAATCATTCCATCTGCCATATGTGGGGAATAAATAAACAGGACGCCCACTAATAAACATACTGTACCTAGCAGATTTAGTTGATCTAACTTGTATAGGGGCTTTGCTATTTATATTCAAAGTCGGCCCATGTGTGAAACATACCAAGGACTGGTCCCAAAACTGACCTAAGTAGCAGGTGCAGCGGTGTGTCCGCCGGAGCACAAGCTGACTCCTCAAGCATTGTGTTGCAAAGACCAGCACACTTTAAACCACAAATCCAAAGAAACTTGTGTTATTTGGAATATTTTTTCAGTAGATTGCGGTGACAACACATGTAGATAAGTAGTGATGGGCGAACACTAAGTGTTCGGCATAGAGAAGGTTCGGGTGACGTCATTCAGCGCGCCTGCCCCCTCCCGCCACCAGGGGGTGCCGGTCCTCCCGAGAGCCGGCCGGCCCCTCCACAAGCCCCCCCGTGCCATGATACAGCGGGCGCGGGGGGGGGGCTTGTGGAGGGGCCGGCCGGCTCTCGGGAGGACCGGCACCCCCTGGTGGCGGGAGGGGGCAGGCGCGCTGAATGACGTCACCCGAACCTTCTCTATGCCGAACACTTAGTGTTCGCCCATCACTAGTAGATAGCCAGGCATATAACACATCAGTCCATATCAAATGAGTCCATAGACCCTAAATTAGCACAACATCCGGCTACAAACAAAGCAAGGATAACATATAGCAGCAGCGTTCATATTGCAGATCCTGAGATCAGGCAGTACATGTGTCACCTGGGGGGACAGACACCGGCCAGGAGCTGCATCAGACAAAGACCGTTTCTTAAAAAGTTTCTTATCCCCAAAAGTTTCGAGATATGTGAGGGTAAATTCAACAAGCGTTTTGCAATAATGTCAGAGCCGTTTTCGCTCCTCTCTGCCATGGACATCTGTACTTGCTGCTCAGTCTCACACACATAGTGTTACAGTAAGGCTGGGAGCACACTGGGGGTACCATGAGTCTTCTGCCATGTGCATCTCTGTGTTTTTCTCTGCATTTTGCATGTTTGTATGTGTCTGAGTTTGTATTTTTCATGCATGTTATGTTTTTATTTTTCATTTTTTTCTTTAGAATCTGACTTTTTTTTTTTTTAAATTAAAGAATACAGTATCATATGTTATTAAAAAAAAAAAAAAGGAATGCAAAACACATGCATTTTTCTCCATAGGAAAGCACATTATGGGGCTGATTCATGAAGCTGTGTTGCTACAGCAGCGCGAGCTCCATGATCAGCACCGCACTCTAAATTGAAGGCCGCATGCTGCGCTCGCTCTTGAAGTGTAAGGAAGTTATGCGTTCCTTAAAATGCTACTATGTTCATTTTCTCTGCATTATGCGATTTTGTATGTGTCTGTGGTTGAGTTTGCTATTTTCATGCATCCACCGCCCACATCCAAAACCTCATGAAGTCCTGCAACTTCCACCTCCGCAACTTCTGCAAGATCCGCCCTTTCCTTACCTCTGTATGTCACCACCAGACTCCTCATCAATGCCCTCATAATTTCCCGCATTGACTACTGCAATGCCCCTCTGTCTGGTTTCCCTATGACCCAAATTGCCCCGTTACAGTCCATCATGAATACGGCAGCCAGAATCATCCACTTCTCCCTTCGCTCCACCATGTCAGCTCTCCTCTGTGACTCCCTCCACTGGCTTCCTATCCAGCACAGAATCCGATTCAAGATACAGTGTCTGACCTACAAATCTGTCCACAAATCTGTCCAACCTACATTTCCGATCTTACTCAGAGGTACACACCTAGCTGCTCACTCCCCTCCTCCAATGAACTTTGCCTGACCGCCCCCCTCATCACCCAGTCCCATGCACGCCTCCAGGACTTCTCAAGAGCTGCTCCAACACTATGGAACTCCCTACTTCTCTCCATTAGGGTCGCACCAACCTTCAATATCTTTAAGAAGGCCCTCAAAACGCACCTTTTTATCTTAGCCTATCCCCCTCACTGGTGCTTTAACCACTTAACGACCGCCTAACGCCCATAGGCGTCGGCGGGTGGTTAGTGGTATAGCATGGAAACGGCCGCTCGATCGAGCGGCCTTTCCGTGCTAGTTCACGGAGACTGTCTCCGTGAACAGTGTGCGAGCCGCTGATCGCGGCTCGCATGCATAATGTAAACATCCGGGGAAGAAATCCCCGCTGTTTACATCACACGGCGCTGCTGGGCCGTGTGATTGGCCCGGGATCGCCGGCATCTGATAGGCAGAAGCCTATCTCACAGGGTAAGGGAGAGGGAGGGAAAGCCGGGGAGGGCGGAAAGCGCTGCGGAGGGGGGCTTTGAAGAGCCCCCCCCCCGGAAAGTGCGGGCAGCCGGCGGCGATCAGACCCCCCCAGCAGGACATCCCCCTAGTGGGGAAAAAAGGGGGAAGTCTGATCGCCCTGGCTATTTCCTGATCGGTGCTGCGGGCTGGAGAGTCCATGCAGCACCGATCAGAAGAAAATCCCGTGGTCCTTAAGTGGTTAAACCCGCAGCTGAATGCTGAACTCTGGTCCCCTACCTTTCGTGTCCTTACCTGTCCCTCTAGATTGTAAGCCTTTGGCAGGGTCCTCCTCCTTGTGTCTCCTACCTGATCACGCACCTCCATCAACCTACACCCATCCTATGTATCTGAGTGAATTTAACTTACCTAATCTTCATTCACCCATCCAGTGACTGACTATGCACTACCTTGTACTCATACTGTGCTGCGTGATCTGGTTTGTATGTATTCCTGTATGTCAACCCTAAATATTGTCTATAACCAGCACTGCGTAATATGTTGGTACTATATATATATGTATATATATATCAAAACACATGCATGATGTTTCGTCATAGGAAAGCACTATATTAAAACTGCACTATGTGGGAAGATCCAACAGGTGCTAAAAAGAGGCAAAGAGCTGTGATTTGGAATGCAGCAGCCCATAGGCTTTTACTGAGTTTGATTTTGCGGATGTTTTCTGCTATGTGGATGTAGCAAAATACATTGAAATTGGGAATGTTCAACCTGTGAAATGTCCAACAGGCATACATGTACTAGTAATGATAATAGAAGGTAATGAAGATGAAGATAAGGAAGTTGTGTTGTGATTGATAATAAAAAAATATATAAGAATAATAAATAATAATAGCATTCACAGGCTGACTGCAGGTGATTCCACAAAAGAGCTTGCAGTTAGCTTATTCACCACAAGGTGCCGCTCCCACCTCTCCCACGTGGAACGCACAGAAAGGAGGAGATTAATCCAAAGACCGGAAAGGATGTAACAACAGGAAGAGCAGTTGCAGGAGGAGAGAGAACACGAGGCTGGAAGAGGTAATTGTGTGAATCTTGTTATATATGGAGCAGAGCAGAGGTTTGGGGTGGGCATGCTTTGTTACAGAGGAGGACATAGTACACCTGTCACTATCCTGATCATCCCCCTTGATGAGACTTATATATAACTGCTGTGACTTGTTTGCCAGTTTTCTATTGCTCCCCCTACATGTACCTAGATTATGGGTCGGATCTCACCTTCCTAGTAATAATTCAGTCACATCACACACATCACAGAGACAAGAGAAGATATATACTGACTATAGCCATGTCCCTCCAGTGCTGGCATTTACCCCTGTATAGCCTATTCTGCCCCAATCATTGCCATATTGCCGTGCAGTGTAGCCGTATCTCCCTAATCACCCCCCCAGTTTCCAGCTTCTTCCTGGGGTAATAGTAACCTTGGGTAGTCGTCAGGGCAGAGGCTCAGGGGGCACCAGTCTCTGGGAGTGCAGCCCTGTGGATGTGCCTGTTCCCCCCCCCCCCCGAACACTTCAGAGTTCTGACTCTGCATGTTTGGGAGACTACCTAATACTGGGGGTGCATCTGCCTATACTGGGGAGGAGGCTGCCTGTTTGACTTGGGGAAAGGGTCTGGGGGCACACTTGCCTATCCTGATTACAGAGACTGCTTGGGGTATATTTGGCTATCGATACTTGGAGTACACCTGGCTATCTTGCCTAGGAGGGGGGGTATCTTAATACGGGGGTACATCGGCCTATATTCAAGGGGAGGATGCCTAATACTGGTGTACATATAGCTATCTAACCTGATTAAGGGTACTGCTTAATACACAGGGTACATCGTGATATCTAACCTGGGGTTGGAGGGCTGCCTAATTCTGCCTGCATCCGGCTATCTGTAATGGGGATGGTGGGCAGCCTAATAGTGGCTATCTATACTGGGGAGGTGGGCTGCCTAATACTAGGGGGGCATCTGCCTTGTTAATGTGGGGAGGGAGACTACTTGATGCACCTGGCTTTTGAAACCTTTCAGCACTTTATTTGGCCTGAGGAAGTGGGCAGAGACCCACGAAATGCGTTTCCTGTGCTTATTAAAAATTAATTATATTTATATATAGGAATTTATCATTTTTTGAGGTAAGCCACTTCCCCCTTTTCTCTCTCTCTTTTTTTTTTTTGTTTTAAACTCAGTTTTATACACTCCTGGGTGCCTCTTAATGCCGTTGTGATGGCTTCCCAAGTCTTCCAGATATTAGTCATCCACCAAACCAGTCACCAGTCAGACCACCACTTGAGCTCCATAGCTATGTTATCAATGGCAAAAGGGTGAATGTTTAGTGATATGAAGGGTGTGAGCAGGAATCCAGGTGCATGCATCTCTATGGAGAGAGCTTGCAGGGAGTAGTAGTTTTATTGTTAGGGTAGTCTGCCTTTATTCCTGAGAATGATACAAAGTATCTATGTGGAGGGTTAGTTTACATAATTGCCCCTTAGGGAGGGAGACCTAGAGAATAATATAATCTGTGAATAGTGCAGAGCTCTGATTGGCTGATCTTGTATGCCATGGAATACTGAGCCCATAAGATCCTCGTGGAGCAGCTCCCACCTCCAGCTGGTGCCTCACACGTATGCACACTCTCTGTGTTACCTTATCTCTGGATTTCCCTCACTTCTTGTGCTGTCAGAGGTGTTCCATGTTTATCCCAGCCGTTATGGAAGGCAGGCTGGTATCTCTTCCCTGTGAAGAGGGAAACTTTCCCTGATAGCATTTCCCAGCAGCTGTTCATAGCAACAGTCATGAATACAATGTTGTACAATGGAGTTGTTGTGGATCAGTGGAGGTCTCGGGGAGGGAGTTCCTAAAGGAGCAGGATCTGTGCATTACGTCCATTTTCAGCAGATGAGACAGGTGCACCATATGACCGTATCCATTGTATCTCTGATGAGAAGAAGCCAATGTGCAGTCAGGAGCCACTGGTGTTGGATTGGAGGTTGGAGTCTGCACAAAGATGATATCTGTTGGGTCACAGCTAGGGGGTGGAGCCAGGTAACAAGGGGCGTGGCTGGTAGGACAGGTAGAGAAGCTGGAGGCTGCAGCTGGACAGTGGTTGGGTGGCCTCTGCTGCTTCTGTCCTGGTACTGGCACTGTCCCAGCTAGGAGATTTGTTGCTATGGAGCTTGGAAGGTTTGGGGTTAGAAGGTGATGGACAGGTAGGGTCAGTATATGAAGCTGCAGTCCCATCTGCCCAGTTTCTCAGCTGCCAGAGCCATAAGTAATGATAATTCATAGCTAATTAGCTGCAGGCCTCAGCTCTTATCTTCCTGTATCTCCAGCTGTTCTCTCTTCACATCCTCGTCCATCTACCGCTGCCGGTGTTGTGTCTGATTATGCTGCGTGTTGATTTGCGCTGCCCCGCATGCACAGTAGGAGACTGTGCGGCCACATTTCCTATTGAATGATGCTGATGGTGGTAAAATACTAAATATCTCCGCTCCCACACATCCTACACTCCCCAAACTTTCAGGGTAGGGAGGGGACCCCCCAGAACAACCTCTATGCCAAATTGCTGCCCCCGAGACCTTCTGGTTCCTGAGATAGGTTTCTGTAATTTATCTCCTGAACCAGCGGGGCTCAGGAGCTACAATTTGGCATAGAGGTAATTCGGGGGGTTCCCTCCTTACCCTTAAAATTTGGGGAGTGTATGATGTGTGGAAGCGGAGATATTTAGTATTTTACCTCCAGCAGCATCATTAACTTCGCACTGAGCATGCGTGTTACTCAGTATGGAAGGGAGCTTCCAGGCAGCGCAATCAGACATTACACTGGCATTGCTGTAACCTCCCAGGAATGTGTGCATGGAGAGGAGGAGAGAAGCACCAGATGATGAGCAAGGCACACTGGGAGAGAGGACTGTGGTGCTGAATGTGCAGATACCACAGCTTATGGGATATTATCACCCCCTAGCAAATTATGTTCTTTTCTGTGCTCTGATTATTAGTACTAATATTTTACTGTTGCAATTTATCATTTTTATAAATCAGATCTGAGCTAAAAGAACAAGAGACCTATGTGAGGAGTGATCAGCAGTCTGTGGAGGAGGGTGGCATGATGGGGACAATTAAAGAAGAAGAGGGAGAGACCTTTGTGAGGAGTGATCAGCAGTCTATGGAGGAGGGTGGCATGATGGTGACAATTAAAGAAGAAGAGGGAGAGACCTTTGTGAGGAGTGATCAGCAGTCTGTGGAGGAGGGTCGCATGATGGGGACAATTAAAGAAGAGACCTATGTGAAGAGTGATGAACAATCTGTGGAGGAGGGTGACATGATGAGGACAAATAAAGAGGATGAAGAAGAAGAGACATATGTGAGGAGTGATCAGCAGGCTACGGAGGAGAGTGACATGATAAGGACTAGTAAAAAGGAAGAAGAAGAGGACATTATTACTGTGATGAGCATTGGTAAGTGATAAATGTATCTCCTTTTAATGTCTAGTACATATAAGCCAGTGATGGCTAACCTTGGCACTCCAGCTGTGGTGGAACTACAAGTCCCATGAGGCATTGCAATACTCTGACAGCTCTAAGCATAACTCAGGGAGGCAGAGGCATGATGGGATTTGTAGTTTTGTCACAGCTGGAGTGCCAAGTTTAGCCATCACTGCTATAAACTGTGTGTTCTACATCTGCATATTAGCTGAAAGCTGACGCCTTTTCTTCTAAGTTAGCCAATAAATGGTATTATCCAGATTCAAATCCTCTTACTAGTGCAATAAGCTAACTCTCTAACTGAATGACAAAGCTAACAATTAGTAAGCTCTCTCTCTCTAACTGAATCACTAAACTATCAATAACAGGTTCAGCGAGTCTCAAATCAGCACAAATCGATCACAAAATGCAAATACACAGTCAGGGCTGGGGAATTGGTACAAAACATTTGATTCCTTAGTTTATGAAACCTCTGACTCCTTCTCCAGGTACCCAAAATTCCTCTGACTCCGATTCCTAGACACTGTCTAATTTTTACCATTGCTGTCGATTTCGTACAAAAATCATCCAACTCCTCAGTTTTTTAGAACCTCCGACTCTAGGTACCCAAAATTTCTCCGACTCTTCGACTCCACAGCCCTGTACACAGCACTGCTCTCTAACACAACCTCTCACAGAGTACTGAGTAACAGCATGGAGGTAATCAAAGATGGCATCCGCCATAGGGAAAGGTAGGTGAGCTCAACTCATTCCTATTGGTTGCTAGGGACATGCTGGGGACATTCTGATTGGTCCCAAACTGAAAAAAAATGCACGTCCATCCATAATTACTGGTGCACTCGTAGTCAGAATATGTAATCGCAGCTGATTATGACTATGGTCCCGTAGTCCACAATTACAACTTGTCATTAAAGATATCCATAAATTACAAGTCATTACACCCAACACTACCTGGGACAGAGGAGGTGGCAGAAGGGAGTTAGACTGGCCTCCCCTTAACCTGCAGGCGGCTCCACCAGACCAAATGCCGTCCCACGACTCCTTCTCTTCCCAGCACCATGTAGGGTGACCCAATGGTCAGTGAAAGTGAGGTACCATCCCTGCCTATGTCTGCTGCTCCAGGCATCTGTATTGAGGTGCCCTCTACCTCTGACTGTGTGGTCTAACCATCGGGATACAGATTCTACTGCATGCTTGTGTGAGGCTGGGATGACATCCCTGGTAAAAAATGGATGAAAGAACTAATTGGGTTAGCGCTCAAAGATAGTCTCTGCTGTAAAAGATGTTCAAACCCGGTAGATGATAATCAGCAAATGCAACAGCATAACATCAGTGGGGCTATAGCTCCCCCAACTTAGAGAGACTCACCAGACTATATGGCCTAAGTGGGCCCGACTTCACCTTAGGGGGTATAGGCCACCCCTCAGCCTCTCCGGCAACCTCTGCACCTCAGCGCCGACCACTTCCGGCTCGCTGCTCAGATAGGATGTTGCTGTTGCCTCCAGGTAAAGAGAAAAGCTGCACATAGCATAAAAGTGCTTAAAGGGAGCCTTAACTGAGAAGTGATATGGAAGTTTCCTTTGAGACAATACCAGTTGCCTGGCAGCCCTGCTGATCTCTATGGCTGCAGCAGTATCTGGATCTCACACCTGAAACAAGCATGCAGCTAATCCAGTCTGACTTCAGTCAGTGCACCTGATCTGCATGCTTGTTCATGGGCTGTGGCTAAAAGTATTAGAGACACAGGATCAGCAGGAGAGTCGGGAAACTGGTATTATTTTAAAAGGAAAAATCCATATCCTTCTCAGTTTAGGTTCCCTTCAGTGGTGCTCAAATACCCCTTTTTAAAATTCGAGTTTGGTCGAATTCGAATAGTAAATTATTCGAGTTAAGTCGAATATTCGAGTCGAATAATTTTTACTATTCGATTCGACCTCGGACTTCGAGCTCACTATTCGAGTCGGTATTCGAGCTCATTATTCGAGCTGACTATTCGAATTGGCCTTAAATAGCTTCCAACACTTGTTTTGAGGGTGAATGATGCAAGAAACATCTTTTTTTCCATGTAACAACAGCAAGTGATTATGTGGGGATGTTCCTTTAAAAAAAATGGTGGAAAGAGAAGTTGTGTCCAAAATTTTGTTCAGTACTGTATATACTTCTTCTTCTTCTTTAGCTTCTATGTCTTCTTCTTCTATATCTTCTTCTTCTATATCATCATCTTCGTCTTCTTCTTCACCTTCACCTTCTTCATCTTTATCTTCTTCATCTTCTTCTTCTTCTCCTTCATCTTCTTCTCCTTCATCTTCTCTTTTATAATTTTTTTTTTAAAGAAATGCAGCTATTTTTGAGCGTAATAAATAGCTGGTGGCGCACGCATGTTGGAAGCGCCATTGTATGTGCTCCCTGGCAGTGGAAACACACAGACAGCAGGAGGTAAATTCAGCAGCAGGAGGAGGAGGATGAGTGTGTGGCAGCAGGCCAGGCAGTCAATGAGGCAGGCAGCGTGACATAATATCCCTGGTACCTAGCGGTGATACCAGGGCTGTAAATAAACACAGCAGGAGGTCCCAGACAGCGGTCGTGCAGCCCACATCGTGTCCAATACACAACTGGGACAACACAGTTTTCAACCCGGGCACCTCAGAATAATTAAACCTTTTTTTTTTTAATGGTTTTTTTGTTTTGTTTGTACAAGTTAATTGCACAGATATAGCTATTGTTTGACGTAATAGCTGGTGGCAGAGTGGCAGCAGAAGGTAAATCCGTGTACCCTGGCAGTGGGAAACACAGACAGACAGCAGCAGCAGCAGGAGGAATGGAGGAGTAGTGTGAGTGTGGCAGCAGGCAGGCAGCGTGACATAATAGCCCTGGTACCTAGCGGTGATACCAGGGCGTAAATAAACACAGCAGGAGGTCGAAGACAGCGGTCGTGCAGCCCACATCGTGTCCAATACACAACTGGGACAACACAGTTTTCAACCCGGGCACCTCAGAAAAAATTAAACCTTTTTTTTTAATGGTTTTTTTGTTTTGTTTGTACAAGTTAATTGCACAGATATAGCTATTGTTTGACGTAATAGCTGGTGGCAGAGTGGCAGCAGAAGGTAAATCCGTGTACCCTGGCAGTGGGAAACACAGACAGACAGCAGCAGCAGCAGGAGGAATGGAGGAGTAGTGTGAGTGTGGCAGCAGGCAGGCAGCATGACATAATAGCCCTGGTACCTAGCGGTGATACCAGGGCGTAAATAAACACAACAGGAGGTCCCAGACAGCGGTCGTGCAGCCCACATCGTGTCCAATACACAACCTTTTTTTTTAATGGTTTTTTTGTTTTGTTTGTACAAGTTAATTGCACAGATATAGCTATTGTTTGACGTAATAGCTGGTGGCAGAGTGGCAGCAGAAGGTAAATCCGTGTACCCTGGCAGTGGGAAACACAGACAGACAGCAGCAGCAGCAGGAGGAATGGAGGAGTAGTGTGAGTGTGGCAGCAGGCAGGCAGCGTGACATAATAGCCCTGGTACCTAGCGGTGATACCAGGGCATAAATAAACACAACAGGAGGTCCCAGACAGCGGTCGTGCAGCCCACATCGTGTCCAATACACAACTGGGACAACACAGTTTTCAAACCGGGCACCTCAGAAAAAATTAAACCTTTTTTTTTAATGTTTTTTTTGTTTTGTTTTGTACAAGTTAATTGCACAGATATAGCTATTGTTTGACGTAATAGCTGGTGGCAGAGTGGCAGCAGAAGGTAAATCCGTGTACCCTGGCAGTGGGAAACACAGACAGACAGCAGCAGCAGGAGGAATGGAGGAGTAGTGTGAGTGTGGCAGCAGGCAGGCAGCGTGACATAATAGCCCTGGTACCTAGCGGTGATACCAGGGCGTAAATAAACACAACAGGAGGTCCCAGACAGCGGTCGTGCAGCCCACATCGTGTCCAATACACAACCTTTTTTTTTTAATGTTTTTTTTGTTTTGTTTGTACAAGTTAATTGCACAGATATAGCTGTTGTTTGACGTAATAGCTGGTGGCAGAGTGACAGCAGAAGGTAAATCCGTGTACCCTGGCAGTGGGAAACACAGTGGCAGCAGAAGGTAAATCCGTGTACCCTGGCAGTGGGAAACACAGACAGACAGCAGCAGCAGCAGGAGGAATGGAGGAGTAGTGTGAGTGTGGCAGCAGGCAGGCAGCGTGACATAATAGCCCTGGTACCTAGCGGTGATACCAGGGCGTAAATAAACACAACAGGAGGTCCCAGACAGCGGTCGTGCAGCCCACATCTTTTCCAATACACAACCTTTTTTTTTTAATGGTTTTTTTGTTTTGTTTGTACAGGTTAATTGCTGAGTTAATGGCAGAGTGGCAGCAGAAGGTAAATCCGTGTACCCTGGCAGTGGGAAACACAGACAGACAGCAGCAGCAGCAGGAGGAATGGAGGAGTAGTGTGAGTATGGCAGCAGGCAGGCAGCATGACATAATAGCCCTGGTACCTAGCGGTGATACCAGGGCATAAATAAACACAACAGGAGGTCCCAGACAGTGGTCGTGCAGCCCACATCGTGTCCAATACACAACCTTTTTTTTTTTTTTTTTTTTTGTTTTGTTTGTACAAGTTAATTGCACAGATATAGCTATTGTTTGACGTAATAGCTGGTGGCAGAGTGGCAGCAGAAGGTAAATCCGTGTACCCTGGCAGTGGGAAACACAGACAGCAGCAGCAGGAGGAATGGAGGAGTAGTGTGAGTGTGGCAGCAGGCAGGCAGCGTGACATAATAGCCCTGGTACCTAGCGGTGATACCAGGGCGTAAATAAACACAACAGGAGGTCCCAGACAGCGGTCGTGCAGCCCACATCGTGTCCAATACACAACTGGGACAACACAGTTTTCAACCCGGGCACCTCAGAAAAAATTAAACCTGTTTTTTTTTTAATGGTTTTTTTGTTTTGTTTGTACAAGTTAATTGCACAGATATAGCTGTTGTTTGACGTAATAGCTGGTGGCAGAGTGGCAGCAGAAGGTAAATCCGTTTACCCTGGCAGTGGGAAACACAGACAGACAGCAGCAGCAGCAGGAGGAATGGAGGAGTAGTGTGAGTGTGGCAGCAGGCAGGCAGCGTGACATAATAGCCCTGGTACCTAGCGGTGATACCAGGGCGTAAATAAACACAACAGGAGGTCCCAGACAGCGGTCGTGCAGCCCACATCGTGTCCAATACACAACTGGGACAACACAGTTTTCAACCCGGGCACCTCAGAAAAAATTAAACCTTTTTTTTTTTAATGTTTTTTTTGTTTTGTTTGTACAAGTTAATTGCACAGATATAGCTATTGTTTGACGTAATAGCTGGTGGCAGAGTGGCAGCAGAAGGTAAATATGTGTACCCTGGCAGTGGGAAACACAGACAGACAGCAGAAGGGCAGTACACAGCAGCCCACTGTAGGTGTAAAATGTGTGGCTGCAGGCGACGTAATAGTCAAAGTGAACCAGGCTGGCTTAGTGAGCAGGAGCCAGGAGGTGGTAAAGGGTGGTAAGGCACATTAAAGATGGTTTTTCCGGTAGCCAGTTCATGTCCCCCTCTCGCCGACAACAGGGGCCAGGAACTTGCCTTCCACCCACGCCTGGTTCATCTTGAGAATCGTCAGTCTGTCCACAGACTTGTGAGACAGACGTGAGCGTTTCTCGGTGACCACGCCACCCGCTGCACTGAAGCAGCGCTCGGACAGCACGCTGGAAGGGGGACAGGACAGCACTTCCAGGGCGTACTGCGCCAGCTCGCTCCAGATCTCCAGGCGCTTGACCCAATACTCCATGGGATCAACAGGGGCATCGCTGTCAAGCCCGCTGTAGGACCCCATGTAGTCAGCCACCATACGGGTCAGGCGCTGGCTGTGACCGGAGGAGGATGCTGCTGCATGCACCTCCTCTCTAGTCACTGCTGCCGGAGCCTCTACAGTCCTGTAGAGCTCGTTGCTGAGAGACAGCAGGTCTGTGGGGCGCTTGCTGCTGGATGCAGGCACCTGCTGCTGCCTCTGTGCTGGCTGGACAGTGGGGGTGGAAGGCTGGGGGAAGGCTTCCTCCAAGCGCTCAACAAGGGCCTGCTGCAAGCTCCTTATTTGTTGCGCTGGGTCTCCTCCTGCAGGCGGCAGGAACTGGCTCAACTTCCCCTTGAGGCGTGGGTCCAAGATCATGCTGATCCAGATGTCCTCACTCTGCTTCATCTGGATCACCCTGGGGTCCTTGCGCAGGCACGTCAGCATGTGCGCTGCCATTGGGAAGAGGCGGGCCACGTGTGCTGGCACATCGACGGCAGTGTCCTCATCCTCCTCCTCTGCCTCCTCAGCCTCATCCTCTCTCCACCCCCGCACCAACTCAGCTGCGCTGTGCTGATCCCCCTCATCAGCAGCAAGGTCAGGGACCTCCACCAAGTCCTCCTCCCCCTCAGAGGTGGACTGTGCAGCTGCTTGCCGCTCCTGCTGGTCCAAGGCTGCCGCTCCCTGTTCCAGCAAAGCATCGAGGGCCCTGTTCAGCAGACAAACCAGGGGCACCCACTCGCAGACCATAGCATGGTCCCTGCTCACCATGTTAGTGGCCTGCAGAAAGGGAGCCAGCACTAAGCACACCTGCTGCATGTGCCTCCAGTCATCATCGGGGACGATGGACGGGATGTTGCTGGTCTTGTCCCTTCTCTGAGCGGCGCAAACAGTGGCCAGGGCAAGGTACTGGTTGACAGCGTGCTTCTGTTCAACCAGACGCTCCAACATCGCCAGGGTGGAGTTCCAGCGAGTTGGAACGTCAATGATCAGCCGATGGCGTGGCAGCTCCAGCTCCTTTTGCACGCCTTCCAGGCTCGCACAGGCTGCAGCCGAGCGCCGGAAGTGACGCACAACCTCCCTTGCCATTTCCAGCAGTTCGCCCATCCCCTGGTAGGTGCGCAAGAACTTCTGCACCACCAGGTTCAGCATGTAGGCAAGACGGGATGTGGGTCAGGTTTCCCCTGTGAATCGCGGCAACCAGATTGGCCCCATTGTCGGCCACCACCTCTCCGACTCTGAGGCCTCTGGGGGTCAGCCAAATCCTCTCCTGCTCCTGGAGTTTGGCCAACACATGGGTTGCCGTCAGTTTGGTCTTCCCGAGGCTGACCAACTGCAGCAGCGCTTGGCAGTGGCGGGCCTTCACGCTGCTGCTGAGGAGGGGGGTTTGGCCAGGTGTGCCGGAGGATGGCAGAGGATCGGAGGAACCTGCTGCAGTTCCCCTGACCCTGCGGGGTGGCACCACCCACTGTGTTGCTGCTGCTGCTGTGCCCGCTGCTGCTCTCCCATCCTCACCCCCTTCCACCAAGCTGACCCAGTGAACAGTGAAGGACAGGTAGCGGCCTGTCCCGAAGCGGCTGCTCCAGGAGTCCATGGTGACGTGGACCCTTTCACCAACCGCGTGCTCCAGCCCTCGCTCCACATTGGCCATCACAAAGCGGTGCAGTGCAGGAATGGCCTTGCGGGCGAAGAAGTGTCTGCTGGGGAGCTGCCAGTCAGGGGCTGCGCAAGCAAGCAGCGCACACATGTCGCTCCCCTCCTGCACGAGCGTGTACGGCAGGAGTTGGGAGCACATGGCCCGTGCCAGCAAGCCGTTCAGCTGCCGCACGCGACGGCTGCTGGGAGGCAGAGCCCTAACCACCCCCTGGAAGGACTCGCTCAAAAGGCTCTGACGTCGCTTTTTGCTGGCACGGGAATCAGCGGAGACAGCAGAGGAGGCCACTGAGGACTGGCTGCCAGAACAGGCCTCAGTGTCGGCAGCAGGAGTTGCAGAGGGGGGAGGAGCAGTGCGTTTCCGCACTCCTGCTGGTGCTGCTGGAGGAGCAGGAGGGCGGGTGGCTGCTGTTGCTGCTGCTGCTGCTGAAGGCTGTGCAGTGATGGGTGTGGTGCCACTGCCAGCACCAGATGCCTTCAGCCTCTGGAACTCCTCATGCCGGTGGTAATGTTTCGCAGCAAGGTGGTTGATGAGCGAGCTGGTGCTGAACTTTAAGGGGTCTGCACCTCTGCTCAACTTCCGCTGACAGTGGTTGCAAGTGGCGTACTTGCTGTACACTGTGGGCATGGTGAAAAAGCGCCATATTGGTGACAAAAACAACCCCCTACGGCATGGAACTGCTGCTGCCTGTCTCCCTGTGCTGGTTGGGGGGGGGGGGGGGGGGGCTTGGGTGCGGCTGGTGGTGGTACTGGCAGATGCTGCTGCTGCTGCTGAGCCTGAGACACCAGCAGGCTGTGGGACCTGCCTACTGCTGCCAATGCTTGCAATGATGCGCCTCCTTGCAAGGCCCACAAGCGCATCCTCCTCCTCCTCCTCAGAGCTGCTGATGACGACATCCCCTGGAGCTGGTGGCACCCAGTCTTTGTCGGTCACCGTGTCATCATCATCATCCCCCTCCTGAAACATGTCCTGCTGGGATGATGACCCCCCAAACTCCTCTCCTGATGCATGGATGGGCTGCTTGACTGTCGCCACAGTCTTGCTGTCCAATCCCTCCTCCCCCAAAGTGCCCATCAGCATCTCCTCCTCAAAATCGCCAACAACAGCAGACAATACCCTGATGGTGCCTGGGGTCAAAAGACTGCTGAGTGACAGGTCGGCGACTGACGGTGAACTGGCCTCCTCCCCAGGCCCTGCTGGGCGGCTGCTGCGAACAGGGGTGGTGGTGGTGGTGAGGGTGGAGGCCTCGAATGCAGAGCTGATGGCGGGCTGCTCATCCTCCGTCATCAGTTGCACCACAGTGTCTGCATCCTTTTCCTCAATGGGACGTTTCCGACCCGGCTGGAGGAAAATCGGAGCAGGTGCTACACGCTGCTGCTGCTGTGTCTCTGCAGCGTGAGTTGCAGATGCTCCTGCTGGGCGGCGCCCAAGGCGTCCACAGCCAGTGGCTATAGGAGGAATGTTAGCCACTGACGCTGCTGCTGCTGCTGCGGAACTGTGCATGGTGGCGCGGCCGCGGCTTGCCACAATGCTGCTCCTTCTCCTCCTGATTCCCTTGCTGCCCTTCCCCTTGCCCAAACCGCGCTGGCTGCCACTTCCAGACATCTTAGATGTTTTGGGCGTAAACACAAACGTTTTTTAAAAGTGCAGGTGAAAAGTGGGGTACTTTAATGGAGTGGGTTGTTGGGTGAGGTGACACTAATCACTAAGTGATTAGATCGCTAAGTGATTAGTAGTACAGTACAAATACAAAAATCGGTAATCAGTGAACAGTAAGTGTGTCCCCTAGTACACTAACTAGAAAATACACTAATCAGTAGTAATCACAAGGAAATAGTGTGTGTACACTACAGACAGTGAGTGCACGCACGCGCAAACACGCGCAGGAGCTAGCCTATGAACAGAGACTGAGTGAGTGTCCCTAGTACAGTAAGTAAGTAGTAACAGTCAGGAAGTACAACTAGAAGTTACAATAATCAGTAGTAATCACAAGGAAATAGAGTGTGTGTACACTACAGACAGTGAGTGCACGCACGCGCACACACGCGCAGGAGCTAGCCTTTGAACAGAGACTGAGTGAGTGTCCCTAGTACAGTAAGTAAGTAGTAACAGTCAGGAAGTACAACTAGAAGTTACAATAATCAGTAATCACAAGGAAATAGTGTGTGTACACTACAGACAGTGAGTGCACGCACGCGCACACACGCGCGCAGGAGCTAGCCTATGAACAGTGACTGAGTGAGTGTCCCTAGTACAGTGAGTAAGTAGTAACAGTCAGGAAGTACAACTAGAAGTTACAATAATCAGTAATCACAAGGAAATAGAGTGTGTGTACACTACAGACAGTGAGTGCACGCACGCGCAGGAGCTATGAACAAACAGTGACAGTGACTGTCCTAGTACAGTTACAGTATATAACTACAATACAAAATACAATCACTCAGTAGTAAAGGACAGCAGAAATACTGGTATAGATGAGAAATAAACTAACAGAGGACAGGAGAGAACAGCTGCCCACACAGGCAGGCCCTGAGGCCTAAAGCTGTAAGCCTGCAGCAGCTGTCTCTATGTAACACAAAAGCTACTAACTAAAATACAATGTCTAACTAACTAACAACAATATAGGTGTGTATAGGAGGTGTATGTGAGCAAAAACGCTAGGTAAATGACCACAATAGAGCTCTTGCTAAGCCAAAGCACAAAGGAGCAGATCTCTCTCTGTGCAAAGTCTCAGGCAAGGACGGAAAAACCTAAAATGGCGGCCGCTATTTATAGGGTAGGGGCTGGCCAGGGTCCCCCTCTGTGATTGGCTGCCGTCAGAGGGCCTGGGAGCCCTCTGATTGGCTCTAAGGACATCAATCTGGGCTATGACGCTATTCGAGCTCGGTATTCAAGCTCGAATAGCGCCGTTTGCTCGAATAGCTCGAATAGTGAATGGGCTATTCGAGTTTACTCGAATAGCCCATTCGAATAGCTCCAGCTATTCGGAGCTCGAATACCGAGCTCGAATAGCTGAAAAAGAGCTTGAATATTCGAGCTCTGCTGAGCACCACTGGTTCCGGGGTCTCAAACTCAATCTACCCGGGGGCCGCAGGAGGCAAAGTCAGGATGAGGCTGGGCCGCATAAGGGCGTTCACGTGTCCCCGCCGCAAAATGAGGGCTGCAGAGCCCCCAAATCGCCCCGGGGGGCAATCCGCCGGCATTTCCTGGAAGGGGCAGAGCTTTCAGCTTCAGCTCTGCCCCTCCTGACGTCAATCGCGGTGGATCGCCGCCTCTGCCCGCCCCTCTCACTTTTCCTTCACAGAGAGGGGCGGGAAGAGGCGGCGATCGGTGCGGCGATTGACGTCAGGAGGGGCAGAGCTACAGCTGAAAGCTCTGCCCCTCAGCGCAGTCGTGGATGTTTGCGCGGGGGATTTGGGGGTCTGCAGCCCTTGTTTAGCGGCGGGGATGCGGCGGATTACTTGGGAGCACTGAAGCGAACTATAAGGTAAAATGGGCAAATATAGTTCGCTTCCGTGTCTCTTTTGCTTTTGCCGGCAGGCAGGGCCGGTTTAAGCAACAACGGGGCCCCAGAGCAAAATAAACCTGCCCCCCCCCCCCCCCCCCCCCCCCCAACAGATACCCTGGAAGAAAAATCGGCATTAAGGGACCTTTTTTGCAGCTGGTATAGTCAGGGTGTGAAGCCCCAATCGGTCGGAGCTCCACATTATGGCTACCCCAGCATGCATGGGGGACAAGGGGTTAAAAAGTTTCAGGAGGGGGGACCCCACATAAATTAAAAAAAAAAAATTCCCACACTCTAAACATAAAAAAAAAAAATTGGGAAAATAGGAAAAAATGCCAGGAATCTTCATACAGCCATATTGCGGCTGTATAGCGATCCCTGGCCAAAGCACTGCGGCTGCGAATGGACCTCCTGGAAACCCTGTCAGGAAATGTATTGCTCTTTCTTTTGATACATGTAAAATTACACTACCTTTAGGCTTGCTACTAAAAGTGACATTTACTGAATTTAAAGTATACTATTTTCCTTTGAAACTTTAAAATCGATTTTCTCAAAAACTATAAGGTCTTTTTGAAAAATAGTTTTTTTCCTCTTATTCCTAATGATCTCCTTAACATATCCTGCAAATTTAGGGTTTCTAGCATTTAAGGTGGATTTGCTATTAACCATTAAAGTCGTCGGGTTTTTAAATGTGTATTTTTTTCCTGTGCAACTTTAAAATCGATTTTCTCAAAAACTATAAGGCCGATTTGAAAAATTTTTTTTCCTCTTGTAGCCACTGGTGGCCCCTACAAGCACTGGGGCCCTGGGGCCACAAAATGTTGTATCGAGGGCCGCGAGTTTGAGACGCCTGCTTTAAGGGATTAATCCCAAGGGTATTAAAAAAGTTAAAAACAGGCAAAGCCTAAAAAACACACAGGTTGCTTCTTCAGGTCATCTGTATTCAAACCATACAGTTACAGAGCACACAAGGACATGACCTGTTCCTGAGGAAGGGCTACACCCGAAACATGTCATGTCCTTGTGTGCTCTGTAACTGTATGGGTTGAGTACAGATTACCTGAAGAAGCAACCTGTGTGCTGTCTCCTTTTTTCATCTAGTACAAGTGTATGCAGGAGTGGTGTACCTGCGGGAGTGCAGCACCTGCTTCCGGGCCTGGAGAAGGATAGGCCTGTTAAAGTGTGTGGAACACAAATGAAGTAAGGTGAAGCGCTCTACACCACATACACGTCCAATGCATATATTGCATACAGAAATAGGGCTTATTTCTGGGCAGGATACCACACTCGGATGCGTGCCGCCCCTATAACATTAACATTAATACACAGCAATTAAAAATAAATAAATAAAGAGTCCACCTATAAGGGAAATACATATATATATATATATACACATGTGCATATGATTTAGGTAGTCCTCTAAGAGAAACTGAGGCAATCTCTCATTCAGCAAAGCTGCAGTTAACAGTCCACCTGTGAATGAAAATACATATATACATATGCTACAAATAGTCCTCAAGAGAGCCTAGCGAAATCTCCTATTCAGCAACACCCAGAGTTCATAAGGAAAAATATAGGGAGCCTGAATTAATGCAATTTATCAAAATTTAATCACTTATTAAATGCCATAAGAACACCACGAGTTTAAAAACAATTAAAAATCTCATTCATACAGCAAAACTACACCAGGCCGGCCAGGTTATTTCAAGAAGACTTCAGGTGCACCTATGTATTTAATGTTACCGGTATATTGCAATAAAGGTCTTCAGGCCCCTTTAAATCCTGCGCAGTTGCTGTATATAGTCATCCCAAAGGCATATCTTCAATCCACCCTTATATTTATAGTGCCTCTATATAGTCACTCCATTATGGAACACCCCCATTACATGTAGCGTGGGCTACACCACCCTATCACGCCAGGCTTCCACCACAGCAGGTTAAACAAATGACATCCAGCAAATAAGGACTTGTGAACTGGCTTGCTTTAGCAATATCGTTTCGTCAGCTCCACAACTTGTCTAGATACATCCACATATAGCTGGTACTCACGCGCCCTGACTGGTCAGCAGGGGCTGTCAGTCTTTTTCATTGGCTCCGTCCAGGTCACTGGGCTACTGGGAGACCAAGACATCTCTTTGAAGATTAACCGCACAGGTAGCTTCCATCCGGAACGAAGCCGGCAAGGGATGAGGGGCGGAGGCTCAGGGTGGATCGATGCCGCCGGGGACTCCGGCGGGATGACGTCACTGGACACGTGACGCGTTTCGCCAATAGGCTTCTTCACACGTCTGAAGAAGCCTATTGGCGAAACGCGTCACGTGTCCAGTGACGTCATCCCGCCGGAGTCCCCGGCGGCATCGATCCACCCTGAGCCTCCGCCCCTCATCCCTTGCCGGCTTCGTTCCGGATGGAAGCTACCTGTGCGGTTAATCTTCAAAGAGATGTCTTGGTCTCCCAGTAGCCCAGTGACCTGGACGGAGCCAATGAAAAAGACTGACAGCCCCTGCTGACCAGTCAGGGCGCGTGAGTACCAGCTATATGTGGATGTATCTAGACAAGTTGTGGAGCTGACGAAACGATATTGCTAAAGCAAGCCAGTTCACAAGTCCTTATTTGCTGGATGTCATTTGTTTAACCTGCTGTGGTGGAAGCCTGGCGTGATAGGGTGGTGTAGCCCACGCTACATGTAATGGGGGTGTTCCATAATGGAGTGACTATATAGAGGCACTATAAATATAAGGGTGGATTGAAGATATGCCTTTGGGATGACTATATACAGCAACTGCGCAGGATTTAAAGGGGCCTGAAGACCTTTATTGCAATATACCGGTAACATTAAATACATAGGTGCACCTGAAGTCTTCTTGAAATAACCTGGCCGGCCTGGTGTAGTTTTGCTGTATGAATGAGATTTTTAATTGTTTTTAAACTCGTGGTGTTCTTATGGCATTTAATAAGTGATTAAATTTTGATAAATTGCATTAATTCAGGCTCCCTATATTTTTCCTTTTGTGTTTCATATGTATCGATAGGTGAGACAGAATTTGAATATTTCAGGTTGATATCCCGCAATATTGATTAGGTTTTGACCCAGAGTTCATAGGAACCGTTTATCCTCAAGCAATCCACTACTCCTTCTCAATCAGAACAGTCTCCTCATAGGTTTGGCTTAATACCCTTACCCGCAGAAATGGCTGATTGATTCACAGATCAGCAACCAGGCACAATCTGAAGTACACCTCCTCGTAATCCGATCTCCTTCTTCCTAAGTAGCACTCAGATACGCAGGAATGACATAGCGTAATCCAGCTTCAACCAATCATCCCTGCACCACTCGTGCTCCACACGTGTATCCCATAAGTGTCCACACCTCAGTGAGATATTAAAAATAAACAGAATGCTCGCTCACCAGATGTATTGGCTGATCCTATGTTGACCAGCTATGATCGCTTTTCAATGCACTTCGATGCTCAGAATGTTGTAGAACCTGAAAACCTGTGCCTGGCCAGATAGATGCAGAGTTATGTGCAGGGGACAGAAGTTTGTGGAATACAGAACTGCTTCTGTATTTCAGCCATTTCTGCGGGTAAGGGTATTTAAGCCAAACCAATGAGGAGACTGTTCTGATTGAGAAGGAGTAGTGAATTGCTTGAGGATAAACGGTTCCTATGAACTCTGGGTGTTGCTGAATAGGAGATTTCGCTAGGCTCTCTTGAGGACTATTTGTAGCATATGTATATATGTATTTTCACTCACAGGTGGACTGTTAACTGCAGCTTCTCTTAGAGGACTACCTAAATCATATACATGTGTGTGTGTGTGTGTGTGTATATATATATATATATGTATTTCCCTTATAGGTGGACTCTTTATTTATTTATTTTTAATTGCTGTGTATTAATGATAATGTTATAGGGGCGGCACGCATCCGAGTGTGGTATCCTGCCCAGAAATAAGCCCTATTTCTGTGTGCAATATATGCATTGGACGTGTATGTGGTGTAGAGCGCTTCACCTTACTTCATTTGTGTTTAATAGGTAGGTGATGCCCCCCCATGGTGCAGTGATCCACCACATTACACAGTATCTTTATTTTATACTTCTGTTCAAGGGAGCGGTCTACATTAGAGGAGCGCCAGGGCCACCTTTTGTATTTAAAGTGTGTGGAAAGTGTGTTCTATACCTTAAAGCCTAAATAACAGGTAATAGCAGGTGGCTACGCAGGACTGGGGGTTACCAAGCAGCTATAAGAGCTAAATGGATCATCTACCGAAGCGTTACCCCAGCTTGCAAATCCACGAAAACCGCCGCTAGATCAGAGTGTAAATGCATCGACCAATCACTGCGTCCAGTGACGTCAGACGCTGCGCCGCTCCATTGGGGGAGCTATAGCGCCACTGATGTTATTTGCTGATGATCATCTACCGGGTTTGAACATCTTTTACAGCAGAGACTATCTTTGAGCGCTAACCCAATTAGTTCTTTCATCTTTTGAAGCTAGTCACAAATAGCCAGGGAGCGCTCCACCGTTTGTGGACTGGTGTTCTATTAGTCTCCTGAGACTGTGTATTTCATCACTTGTGAGCGCTTATGTACAATTTTGTTTACTTATTCATTGGTATAAAATGGAGGCTGTGGATCTGCCATTGTGGCACCAAACAGCTCAGCAGTTGGTGGAAGGGGGCACTTTTCCCAGCTGATAGGGCAGAGAGCTGTTGGACCAGCAATCTTGCCAGGAGCCCATTGTTGCGGATCACTGTTGGGTCTGTTGAGCGAATGATTTCTGGGAAAAAGGCCTGGCGCTGGGCGGCAAACTGGGGGGAGGAGACAGCTGATGAGGTCTGGATGCTGCTTCCAGCCTGGTGTACAGAGGGGGATGGCGTGCAGTGGGACTGGTCAGGCTGCACATGACTTACAGTGTGTGGTTAGAGGAAGAAGAGAGCCTCTTGCTACTGCTAATTCCTCAAATTGGGTGGAGGGTTTCGCGTCAAATCCAATCCACCATAGAGGCCGCCTGCTGCTGGCCAATGGTGTACCGAATAGATAGGAAAAAATTCCCTGATCAGGGGGCTTGTTGCTGCCAACCACCACCTCCTCATTTCCTTGTACAGGTTGTAAATGTGATGGGGTTGGCCTTGCCTGCTGATGTCTAGACAAGGACCCGCCTCATCCACCATCATTTTACCTGCGGCTTGGAGTATCATCACCCTTGCTGTGCTTCATTGTGAACAAACATATAGGGGGTGAAACGCTACAAATGTATTGGGGCAGCTCAGGGATTTGGGGGCTTGGTGAGCACAAAAACCCTCATAAATTGTGAAAGAACGAGTTGTGTGAACGCTCTCTAACTCGCTCTCTAACTACAACACTAATCTATCTATATTTTATGAACAGAAAAATTTGTCAACTAAAATGCAGGAAAAAATAAAATTACAAACTAAAAAAATAAATAAAAGTAAAGTAAAAAGAAAATAAAAACAATGAAAATAAATGAAACAGAAAAAAATGAAATGAAAAGAATGCAGAAACTGTCTAATCAAATAAAATTCAAATCACAATATTTATAAAAAAAATAAATCAAAGTAAATCAAATTTGAAATAAAAGAAAAAAAATCTAAAAAAGGGAAACACACGACACTAACACTCACTCACTATTACTCACTACACTAACGCTCACTCACTATTACTCACTACACTAACGCTCACTCACTATTACTCACTACACTAACTAGGGGTTTGGGAAAACAAAAAGAAAAAACCGCAGGGGTACCAGGAGCCCTTTTGGTGTATTATCTTCAGATAACTGAAAGAAGGTAAGAGTAAGTAATACTCACAAGTGTGGGTTGCTAGAAAGGCAACCACTTGTATAAGCATGTAGGGAAGTCCCGTCCCCACTCGGTCTTTAGATAGGTAGGTCGCTGCTCCTTTGATCAAAAAACTTCACTTCTGGGTAGTCGTGAAGGACCCCACGGATGGGGTTGTGAACGTAGTCTTATGTGGAGGATAGGAGGCGCCCTTGTGTTGTATTCAGTGTTCACTTGGTATAATGAGACTCCACTAGATGAAGTATTCAGAAGTTTTATTTGCACTACAGACTGTCTGTAGTGCAAATAAAACTTCTGAATACTTCATCTAGTGGAGTCTCATTATACCAAGTGAACACTGAATACAACACAAGGGCGCCTCCTATCCTCCACATAAGACTACACTACACTAACGCTCACTCACTATTACTCACGACACTAACGCTCACTCACTATTACTCACTACACTAACGCTCACTCACTATTACTCACTACACTAACGCTCACTCACTATTACTCACTACACTAACGCTCACTCACTATTACTCACTACACTAACGCTCACTCACTATTACTCACTACACTAACGCTCACTCACTATTACTCACTGCACTAACGCTAACTCACTATTACACACTACACTAACGCTCACTCACTGTTACTCACTACACTAACGCTCACTCACTATTACTCACTACACTAACGCTTACTCACTACACTAACGCTCACTCACTATTACTCACTACACTAACGCTAACTCACTATTACTCACTACACTCTAGCACAAACTAACTCTCTCGCTGACACACTACAGCTAACCTTCTCACTTACTCACTAGTGACTCACTACACCAGGGCCGGATTTAAGCCAAGGCCACATACAGTCGTTTGCAAAAGTATTCGGTCCTCTTGAAGTTTTCCACATTTTGTCATATTACTGCCACAAACATGAATCAATTTTATTGGAATTCTACGTGAAAGACCAATACAAAGTGGTGTACACGTGAGAAGTGGAACAAAAATCATACATCATTCCAAACATTTTTTACAAAACAATAACTGCAAAGTGGGGTGTGCGTAATTATTCAGCCCCCTGAGTCAATACTTTGTAGAACCACCTTTTGCTGCAATTACAGCTGTCAGTCTTTTAGGGTATGTCTCTACCAACTTTGCACATCTAGAGACTGAAATCCTTCCCATTCTTCTTTGCAAAACAGCTCCAGCTCAGTCAGATTAGATGGACAGCATTTGCGAACAGCAGTTTTCAGATCTTGCCACAAATTCTCCTCCTCTACACAGCAGCACCACCAGTCACTCACCTCTCCGCTCGCCTCCAATGCTAAAGCTTCCTCTTCCCCTCCTCCATCATCAGCTGCCGCTGTGCATCTCTTTCTGCAGTCAGCATTTCCCATCATGTGATTTGCAGGTAATGTTGCGACGAGCCACATGTGAGAGATACTGGCGACAGAAAGCAACGCACAGCGGCAGCTGATGGAGGAGGAGGAGGTGGAGAAGAGGAAGCTCGGCGCTGGAGGAAGGCAGAGAGGTGAGTGACTTGTGGCGCTCCTGTGAGGGGAGCTGTACTGAGGTGGGGATGGGACTGCCAGGCTACCTAAGCTTCAAGGGGGGAAGGGGTGCATCTGGCTATCTATACTACAAGGAGGCGGTTACATCTGTCCATCTATAGTACAAGGGGGATGAAGAAACATCTGGGCATCTACTGTATTCTGCATGGGGGAGGGGAAAAACATCTGGCCATTTGACATCTGGCCACCTGTCCAGCAGGGGTGGGGGTGTGACTGGCTATCTGTATTGCAGTGGAGCCAAGGAAGCATTTGGCTACCTATGTTGGAAGATGTCGGTCAGGAGATGTTGTTGGTCAGGGGGCGGCTGGTGACAGTACAGATCCATCCATGCACTACACGACAGTCTGCCTCTGCTCTCTCTATCACACTACAGCACACCCTCTCTCACTAGGCCTCTCTACACTCACATATGACTTTCTGCTCTATCACACTAGCTTCAGCAAACTCCTCCTTCTCACTCACTAGTGCACTACAATCTGTCTGTCTACTCACTCCTCACTCACTCACTGTCTCACAGCTCACCAGATTCTGTCACACAACTCAATCCACACACAACTGATTCTCTGCAGCACAACGCAGGGCACTGTCTCCCTCAATATCCTCCTCCTCACTGAACCCACAAAATGGCAGACAGTCTCACCTCTCTTATATACAAGAGGGGAGGGATAGTGTGTGATAGGTAGCTAGGATCTGGTTGCTAGGGCCTATAATTGCTCCGGATTGGTAGAGAATCCGATTGGCCGGTTAATGCTGCTATATTTAATGTAAGCTATAATTGTGGATGTACGCATAATTTGCACATTTCTGCATGTAATCCGCAGTACACTGATTGGCCTGAGATGACCGCGGTGTTCCTTTTTCCACAGTAATTTTCTGTAATTGTTACTCCAATCACAGGACTGGGAAATACTTGGTAGTATTGGAGCAATCAGAGAGTGCGGAGGCATCCCGCGGGGTTCCCATTTCCACAGAAATATTCTGCATTCACTGATTGGTCCGATGCTTCTGGGCTCAGTGATTGGCTGACATTTCCGAGTTGCTGTAATGCGGCATTCTGACATTGGGGTGTTTCTGTTCTGGAAATCGGCGTTCTGATGGAAATGTCAGACCATCCCCAGTCACAGTTTCCTTATTTGCTTAATTGGGAATAAGAGAGAGAAACATGTACATTACACGGGGCATATGAGTGACACGAGGACACAGCGGTAATAAGAATGTGGAAGTGACACCACATTGCTCTACAAACATAACACAGATCTCTTGCTAGAAGTACATATAGGTCTGTTGTCACAGGAGTAACACATTGCTTCCACTGTCTCATCAAGCTCTACATTCACTGCTGCTCAATGTATGGCCAATGCTTTAGGTGTGGGAGGGGTCAGTGACATGCAAATAACTCTGATGTGTATACAAATGTCATGCAGATTGTATGCAGATAATCAGATTGGTCAGGAAATGCATTTGATTGGCTGAACTCCCAGCTACATAACATTTTCATGCAAGCCAAAGTTGTAGTCATGTGATTGGCCGGCTGTAATGAGCTGCACCTTCTGCAGTTCTCTGTCAGGCTGATAACTTGTGATGGTCAGTGACATGCCAATAACTCTGAGATGGTGCAAACTGTATGCTAATTTTATGTAAAGTTATGCAGCTACTGCATCTGGTCCATTTCCAGCCTGCACAAACTTTGCCTCAACTTGGAATTATCAGCAGCTCACTGACCATCCCTAATGATAATTGTTCCTCCCCTCAGAATTCTCTAACAGGAAGTGATGATGTTTCTCTATTTGCAGTGCAGAGTCCCGGCATCAGGAACCTCTCAGAGACTCGTCTCTCTGTATCCACAGACTGTACAACGGATGATGTCACTGGACAAGAGTCTCCTGCAGATATCCTGGTTACCCCAAATATTCCCTCCAACCCCTCTCACCACCTATCTGACCCTGAGGGACCTCATACCCAGCACAGCTCTCCCTCTGCTGGAGGGTCTCATTCCTGTTCCACACGTGGGAAATGTTTTGTGAAAAAATCAAATCTTGGCAAACACAAGAGAATTCACACTGGTGAAAAGCCTTATTCATATGCCAAGTGTGGGAAATGTTTTGTACAGAAAGCTAGTCTACTAAGGCATGAGAAAGATCACACTGGAGAGAAGCCCTATTCATGTGCTGAGTGTGGGAAATGTTTTGTACAGAAATCAGACCTTGTCAATCATGAGAGAACTCACACTGGTGAGAAGCCGTATTCATGTGCTGAGTGTGGGAAAAAATTTGTACTGAAATGTAATCTACTAAAGCATGAGAGATATCACACTGGAGAGAAGCCTTATTCATGTGCTGAGTGTGGGAAATGTTTTGTACAGAAATCACATCTTGTCAGTCATGAGAGATCTCACACTGGTGAGAAGCCCTATTCATGTGCCGAGTGTGGGAAATGTTTTGTACTGAAAGCTAGTCTACTAAGGCATGAGAAAGATCACACTGGAGAGAAGCCCTATTCATGTGCTGAATGTGGGAAATGTTTTGTACAGAAATCAGACCTAGTCACTCATGCGAGAACTCACACTGGTGAGAAGCCGTATTCATGTACTGAGTGTGGGAAATGTTTTGTACTGAAATGTAATCTACTAAGGCATGAGAGATATCACACTGGAGAGAAGCCCTATTCATGTGCTGAGTGTGGGAAATGTTTTATACAGAAATCACTTCTTGTCATCCATGAGAGATCCCACACTGGTGAGAAGCCGTATTCATGTGCTGAGTGTGGGAAAAGTTTTGTACAGAAATCACACCTTGTCATTCATAAGAGATCTCACACTGGTGAGAAGCCGTATTCATGTGCTGAGTGTGGGAAAAGTTTTGTACAGAAATCTTACCTTGTCAGTCATGAGAGAACTCACACTGGTGAAAAGCCGTATTCATGTGCTGAATGTGGGAAATGTTTTGTACAGAAATCACAGCTTGTCAATCATGCAAGAACTCACACTGGTGAGAAGCCGTATTCATGTACTGAGTGTGGGAAATGTTTTGTACTGAAATCTTATCTAATAAGGCATGAGAGAGCTCACACTGGAGTAAAACCCTATTCATGTGCTGAGTGTGGGAAATGTTTTGTACAGAAATCACATCTTGTCAGTCATGAGAGATCTCACACTGGTGAGAAGCCATATTCATGTGCTGAGTGTGGGAAATGTTTTGTACAGAAAACAGAGCTTATCATTCATGAGAGATCTCACACTGGTGAGAAGCCGTATTCATGTGCTGAGTGTGGGAAAAGTTTTGTACAGAAATCAAACCTTGCCAGTCATGAGAGATCTCACACTGGAGAGAAGCCCTATTCATGTTCTGAGTGTGGGAAATGTTTTGTACGGAAATCACATCTTGTTCTGCATGAGAGATCTCACACTGGAGAGAAGCCCTATCCATGTGCTGAGTGCGGGAAATGTTTTGTACAGAAATCACATCTTGTCAGGCATCAGAAATCTCACACTGCTGGTAAGTAAGAGTCAGTGAAACATAACTCACCTTTAGTCAGGGCCGGAGCTAACGTTGGAAAAAATGGGCAATTGCCCCAGGGCCCCAGAGCTTGTAGGGGCCCCCAAGGTGTCCCTCCCCCATCTTAACTGTTGCTCCCCAGGTACTCTGCAGAGTCTTTGGCAGAGTAGTATCTCATCTGTGCTGGCGGGCAGGTGAGACACCACACTGACATAGACACTGCAGAGGTCCTAGGGAGCGCAGTTAAGTTGGGAGGTGATTGGGGAAGGGTCAGCAGCTAGCTCAGGGGCCCTGGAGGGAAATTTGGCTGCAACAAAGCACCACTAATGACGCTTTTTGGTCAGGGGGTGTCTGCTGGGGGGCCCCCAGGCTAATTTTGCCCTAGGGCCCAATTGTTACTTGAACCGGCCCTGCCTTTATTGAACCTGAACTGGCCACAGCATACTGCTCTCCATCTCCCCAACACAGCTGGAAGTAGGAAGTATGGAGAGTGGAGTGCAGCGGCCAATAACAGGCTTGTTCAGTTCCGCTTCTCCCTCTCACATCACTGGTGAGAAGTAGTGATGGTCAAGTAGATGCAAATAACTTTGCGTTGATACAAATGTATTCACATTTTTTATGCAGCTTGAAAATTAACCAATCAAATCCGGCTGAGGTAATATAAGATTGGTTCGTTTTCAAGCTGCATAAATGTGCATCAACTCGAAGTTATTTGCATCTACTTGACCATCACTAGTGAGAAGCTCTATTGCTGCACTGAGTGTGGGAAATGTTTTGGTTGTGGTTTATTTCTTGCTAGTCACACCTGGCAGCATATTATACAGAGTCCCGGGGCTCTTTCATGCTACTCAGCGCATTGGTTTGTAAAGCAAGTCCCTGAGCTGAGGTGGGATGATGGGATAAACATGGCTACATATAGTACTAAGCCTGATTAGTAATTGGTTGTGTTCATCTTCTATTTATTCCATTGCAAGTGGTAAAGATGTAATTGAAAATAAAGCACAAGTCAGATCACAGGTCACAGCCGGGCTCCCATCCATGCAGGCAGGCACATTGTGCGGGATGCCTTGTGCTTGCACCCTCTGGAAGGTTACAGCCAGGCTCCCATCCATGCAGGCAGGCACACTGTGTGGGATGCATTGTGCTTGCACCCTCTGGAAGGTCACAGCCAGGCACACTGCGCGGGATGCCTTGTGCTTGCACCCTCTGGAAGGTCACAGCCAGGCTCCCATCCATGCAGGCAGGCACACTGCGCAGGATGCCTTGTGCTTGCACTCTCTGGAGGGTCACAGCCGGGCTCCCATCCATGCAGGCAGGCACATTGTGCGGGATGCCTTGTGCTTGCACCCTCTGGAAGGTCACAGCCAGGCTCCCATCCATGCACGCAGGCACACTGTGCGGGATGCATTGTGCTTGCACCCTCTGGAAGGTCACAGCCGGGCTCCCATCCATGCAGGCAGGCACACTGTGCGGGATGCATTGTGCTTGCACCCTCTGGAAGGTCACAGCTGGGTTCCCACTAATGCAGGCAGGCACACTGCGTGGGATGCCTTGTGCTTGCACCCTCTGGAAGGTGACAGCCGGGCTCCCATCCATGCAGGCGGGCACACACACTGCATGGGATGCCTTGTGCTTACACCCTCTGGAAGGTCACAGCCGGGCTCCCATCCATCCATCCATGCAGGCAGGCACACTGCGTGGGATGCCTTGTGCTTATGTGCTCTGGAAGGTTACATCCGGGCTCCTATCCATGCAGGCACACTACGTGGGATGCCTTGTGCTTGCACCCTCTGGGAGGTCACAGCTGGGCTTCGGACCATGCAGGCGGGCACACTGCGCTTGATGCCTTGTGCTTGCACCCTCTGGAAGGTCACAGCTGGGCTCCAATCCATGCAGGCAGGCACACTACGTGGGATGCCTTGTGCTTGCACCCTCTGGAAGGTCACAGCTGGGCTCCAATCCATGCAGGCAGGCCCACTGCGTGAAATGCCTTGCGCTTGCACCCTCTGTAGGTGACAGCCATGCTCCCATCCATGCAGGCGGGCACACTGCGCGGAATGCCTTGTGCTTGCACCCTCCGGAAGGTCACAGCCGGGCTCCCATCCATGCAGGCGGGCACACTGCGCGGGATGCCTTGTGCTTGCACCCTGTGGAAGGTCACAGCTGGGCTCCCATCCATGCAGGCAGGCACATTGCGTGAGATGCCTTGTGCTTGCACCCTGTGGAAGGTCACAGCCGGGCTCCCATCCATCCATCCGTGCAGGCAGGCACACTGCGCGGAATGCCTTGTGCTTGCACTCTCTGGAAGGTCACAGCTGGGCTCTCATCCATGCAGGCAGGCAAACTGTGCGGGGGTGCCTTGTGCTTGCATCCTCTGGAAGGTCACAGCCGGGCTCCTGTCCATGCAGGCGGGCACACTGCGTGGGATACCTTGTGCTTGCACCCTCTGGAAGGTCACAGCTTGGCTCCCTTCTATGCAGGCAGGCAGGCACACTGCGCAGGATGCCTTGTGCTTGCATCCTCTGGAAGGTCACAGCTGGGCTCCCATCAATGCAGGCAGCCACACTGCGCGGGATGCATTGTGCTTGCATCCTCTTAAATGTCTCAGCTGGGCTTCCATCCATGCAGGCAGGCACACTGCGCGGGATGCCATGTGCTTGCTTCCTCTGGAAGGTCACAGCCGGGCTCCCATCCATGCAGGCGGGCACACTGTGCGGGATGCCTTGTACTTGCACCCTCTGGAAATTCACAGCTGGGCTCCCATCCATGCAGGCAGGCACACTGTGCGGGATGCCTTGTGCTTGCTCCCTCTGGAAGGCCACAGCTGGGCTCCCATCCATGCAGGTGGGCACACTGCGTTGGATGCCTTGTGCTTGCACCCTCTGGAAGGTCACAGCCGGGCTCCCATCGATGCAGGCCAGGCACACTGCGCGGGATGCCTTGTGCTTGCACCCTCTGGAAGGTCACAGCTGGGCTCCCATCCATGCAGGCGAGCACACTGTGCGGGATGCCTTGTGCTTGCACCGTCTGGAAGGTCATAGCTGGGCTCCCATCCATGCAGGCAGGCACACTGCGCGGGATGCCTTGTGCTTGCACCCTCTGGAAGGTGACAGCCGGGCTCCCATCCATGCAGGCGGGCACACACACTGCATGGGATGCCTTGTGCTTACACCCTCTGGAAGGTCACAGCCGGGCTCCCATCCATCCATCCATGCAGGCAGGCACACTGCGTGGGATGCCTTGTGCTTATGTGCTCTGGAAGGTTACATCCGGGCTCCTATCCATGCAGGCACACTACGTGGGATGCCTTGTGCTTGCACCCTCTGGGAGGTCACAGCTGGGCTTCGGACCATGCAGGCGGGCACACTGCGCTTGATGCCTTGTGCTTGCACCCTCTGGAAGGTCACAGCTGGGCTCCAATCCATGCAGGCAGGCACACTACGTGGGATGCCTTGTGCTTGCACCCTCTGGAAGGTCACAGCTGGGCTCCAATCCATGCAGGCAGGCCCACTGCGTGAAATGCCTTGCGCTTGCACCCTCTGTAGGTGACAGCCATGCTCCCATCCATGCAGGCGGGCACACTGCGCGGAATGCCTTGTGCTTGCACCCTCCGGAAGGTCACAGCCGGGCTCCCATCCATGCAGGCGGGCACACTGCGCGGGATGCCTTGTGCTTGCACCCTGTGGAAGGTCACAGCTGGGCTCCCATCCATGCAGGCAGGCACATTGCGTGAGATGCCTTGTGCTTGCACCCTGTGGAAGGTCACAGCCGGGCTCCCATCCATCCATCCGTGCAGGCAGGCACACTGCGCGGAATGCCTTGTGCTTGCACTCTCTGGAAGGTCACAGCTGGGCTCTCATCCATGCAGGCAGGCAAACTGTGCGGGGGTGCCTTGTGCTTGCATCCTCTGGAAGGTCACAGCCGGGCTCCTGTCCATGCAGGCGGGCACACTGCGTGGGATACCTTGTGCTTGCACCCTCTGGAAGGTCACAGCTTGGCTCCCTTCTATGCAGGCAGGCAGGCACACTGCGCAGGATGCCTTGTGCTTGCATCCTCTGGAAGGTCACAGCTGGGCTCCCATCAATGCAGGCAGCCACACTGCGCGGGATGCATTGTGCTTGCATCCTCTTAAATGTCTCAGCTGGGCTTCCATCCATGCAGGCAGGCACACTGCGCGGGATGCCATGTGCTTGCTTCCTCTGGAAGGTCACAGCCGGGCTCCCATCCATGCAGGCGGGCACACTGTGCGGGATGCCTTGTACTTGCACCCTCTGGAAATTCACAGCTGGGCTCCCATCCATGCAGGCAGGCACACTGTGCGGGATGCCTTGTGCTTGCTCCCTCTGGAAGGCCACAGCTGGGCTCCCATCCATGCAGGTGGGCACACTGCGTTGGATGCCTTGTGCTTGCACCCTCTGGAAGGTCACAGCCGGGCTCCCATCGATGCAGGCCAGGCACACTGCGCGGGATGCCTTGTGCTTGCACCCTCTGGAAGGTCACAGCTGGGCTCCCATCCATGCAGGCGAGCACACTGTGCGGGATGCCTTGTGCTTGCACCGTCTGGAAGGTCATAGCTGGGCTCCCATCCATGCAGGCAGGCACACTGCGCGGGATGCCTTGTGCTTGCACTGTAGCACACAGTCACTTGGCTAGGTAGATAAAAAGTCGAGTTTGTATGTCTCTGTGGTACTGTGAAGGCAAAAGGCATCCTGCATCTGCTCAGAGCTGCCCAGCTTGTTCATGGGTGGGAGCACAGACAGACACACCCTTCCACAGGTGCTTGTTGAGGAGGTTTGGGGGTCCCAGCACTGGAATGGTGGAGGGGAGAGGTACGGGGATACTGAGGTAAGCACTCATTGGGGCGCTTTTTCCCTTCAGGTTTATATTAATAAATTTGGTGCTTTATTCTATGCTTATGAGGCAGGATCATGAGTCATATCTTGTACATCCTGCCGTATGCAGCATGTGGGGTGCACAGGGCACTCCCAACGGCTCAGAATTTGAGCATTTTAGGGGCCTGCAGTGGGCCATAGACAATACTTCAGTGGTTGCTAAGTGTTTCAGGAATTGCCATTCATGATATGAACACATTTGCTTTCCAGGGAGTAGAGCGGGTGAAACGCTCAGTCTGAGGAGGAGGTTTTCAAAGACGGAGCAGTGCTTTTCAGCGCAGGTAGATTTAGGCGCAGCTGGCGCCACCATAGACCGTAATAGGATTTACAGCTATAGCGACGCTCAGTGAGTAACTGTTGTCAGAGTGTGGGAAAGTTGGGTAAACTGACTTTAGCAGTTAATAGCAAAGCCTTCGTACATCCTAGAAACACCCAGTATTTGGGGTATGTTAAAGAGAACAGTAGGAAAAATACCAACAAAAAACCTTGCAGTTTTGGAGAAAATAGAGTTTAAAGTTTCGATAGGAAAAAAGTATATATTTAAATATTTAAATGTGGTTAAATTACAGATGATGTATAAACCTATCAGTAATGTAAATTTACATATATGAAAAGAAAGAGCAGTGACTTTCATGGCAGGGTTTCCTGGTGGTCATTACGCAGTGAGTACTGACCACCTGGAAACCCTGTGGTAGTGGCAACGCTTTGGCCGGGGATCGCTATACATCCGCAATGGCTCCCCCTTTCCTCCCCGCCCCTCACACCTATTACACCCATCCATTCTGGCATCTAGAGCACTTTCTGAAAAATGTTCCTCTGGTCCCCACTGTTCTCCTTTCCATACCCTGAAAATTTGGTGTTTCTAGGACGTACGGGGGCGTTGCAATTAAACACGGCAGCCATTGATTCTACGGTTAAATGCGAACGCAAACTTTTGACAGGGAAGCTTGCATTAAATACGAACGAGCGAGCAGCAGAAGTTCACTGTGAACTGTCTTCCCGGCGAACTATTCTGCCATCACTACTTACTGCATTTTCCAGATGAGCACTTGACTCCCTGAAGGACTGAACACTAAATGGGATGTAAATTTGTTTTATGGTGGCTCAGTCATTAACTAGTTATTCCAAGGGCAGTATATTTATCTTCATCTAAGTCTCAGGGGCGTAAATATACTTACCTCTCCAGGATCGCCTGCTGCGCTCTCGTGTTGCGTGCGTTCTCGTCGCCGCCCCTTAGTACACTGATCAGTGATCGGGAGCACAGTTCCCATTCACCAATCAAAATGCCTATGATCAGTGATCTCATTGATGCCGGTGGTCATTGACAAAAGTGAAAGTAGAGCATACAGGCGTTACTTCTGTAGCACCTGTATTCAGTACATAGGAGGAATAAAGTGGGGGGGGGGCTCTAGTGGCCAAATAGTAAAATTGTGGCCAAATAGTAAAATTACACCTACATACATCCCAATAAATAAAGATACATAAAATACCCCATGAATTAACACCTTACCTCCCTTCCCATAGTTACCAAAATAAAACACTTTTATAAAAAAAAAAAAAAGACATTTACAAAAAAAATAGTTACCTTAGGGACTCAACTGTTTTAATATGTATGTCATAAGGGTATATTACTGTTATTTTTGCAAATAAGGGCTTGTAATTAGTGACAGACGCAAAACTAGAAGAATACACCTTTTTTTCCAAATACAATTTTGTTGTAGTATATTCTGATAGGGACATAATTTAAATGGTGTAATAAGCAGGACAAATGGGCAAATAAAATACATGGGTTTTAATTACAGTGGCATATATTATTTTAAAACTATAATGGTAGAAAACTGAGAAACAACAATGATTTTTTTTTCCATTTTTTTCTTATTATTCTCGTTAAAATGCATTTAGAATAAAATAATTTTTTAGCAAAATGTATCACCCAAAAATAGCCTAATTGGTGGCAAAAAAAAACAAGATATAGATCATTTTGTTGCGAAAAGTAGTGATAAAGTTATTGGTGAATGAAAGGGAGGACGCTGAACTGTGAAAATTGCTCTGGTCCATAAAGGAAAAACCCATTAGTGGTGAACTAGATCTTTTGTGCAACAAGCATCTGAATTTGACCTGCACCACACCGTCTTCTGCATATCTGCAGCTCAGACATGCAATGTATACCCAGTGTGAGAACTTCCTACAAATATGACTCCTATTCGGGGTCCATCATCTAAGCAGCTTATTTCAGCTCTGTGTAATATAATGCCACCCTCAGCCAGCCCCTGTGCTGCCTCCCGCCGGACGGCCTGGGAGAGCGATGTAGGTGATACCCTCAGACTGGAACGAGTGACTAAGGCTGCTCCCCACACACCTGATAGACTGCTGTACTTATACGCTATACACCAGCCTACCTTACTCCGGTACACCTATCCAAATGTAACAATAACTTTATTTATAGCTCCTTCTCTCCCATAGGACTCAAAGCGCTTATGCTCTCTCAGATTCAGTAATTGGTAGTAGGATGAAGTATTAACACTGAGGATAAAATTATATTTCTGCAATTGCCAAACTGAACAGGTGGGTTTTCAGTCTGAATTTAAACACATCCAGAGATGGAGCTGCCCTGAACTGCTGAGGTAAGGAGTTCCATAATGTAGGAGCAGCATGACAGAAGGCTCTGGTATGCAGCCTAACTGTCCCAAATGCTTTTTACACATAAAGTGGACCTGTCCTCAGGTTATCACATTTGACTTGATTCACTAAACCGTGATAACTCAAATATCACACCTTATCAAAGTTAACATGCCTTATCAGAGTACCATAGCGAGTGCTACAAACTTATGCCTGCTAATTAGCAATGGCACTCGTCCTGCCCTGAACCCCTGCGGGTTTTTAGCGTTCGCTATGCTACTCTGATAAGGCGTGTTAACTTTGATAAGGTGTAATATTTGAGTTATCACGGTTTAGTGAATCAAGCCCATTGGGCGCTAGTCATCTATTTCCTCAATGACTATATGGGGTGCCCCACAGGTGTGCCTCCTTTATATATTTTCTGAATCCTTTACTGGAAAATTCCTGATACAATTTGCTATAGAGACATGTCACATAGCTCGCTAACTCCTCAGCAAGTGTTGGAGACTTACCACAGCGCCATCGTGCACTGAGTGGGTCAGGTCTGTGAATCGGATGCTTCCACTCCACAAGGCAGTATATCACCGCAGAGGTACTCAATCTAATGTGACCAAATCTGCTCTACCTGGATAAATTCCCCACACACTAAGTTATAATATATCCCCTATACTGAGTACCCATCACTGTTATTAATCTCCAGCTGACGTCCGAGCTCCTTCATATTACTGCTGGTTATTTTGCATACTCTAAGGCAGGGGTCCCCAAACGTTTTGGGCCGAGGGCCGGGTCAACATACTTCACACTGCTGGGGGGCCGGAGTATACATAAAATGATGTAGAAGTCTTTGCGGGCCAGACAGTGAAGCATACCCAGGAGGCAACCTGCAGTCCAATTAGACAGCAGTGTCACCTGATGTGGAATTTGATTGGAAACCAGCGAACTACTGCTTTCTGGCTTCCATGTGGATGTAGCTGACCACATTGTACCATAATACATTTTGTGTGTGAGGGGCCGGTAAAAAAAAAAAGCCTCGGGTAGGCCTGAAAGATAAATCGAATTTAAATCGAAATCGTGATCACCAAGCTCACAATTTTGGAATCGTCAAAGTGGCAATTTCTGCAATCACATTATTTCCACATGGGGGAAGTTTGAAGAAGCGGCTTCAAAATTCCAAGTCTCAGCGCGTGCAGCCCACAGCATCGGCAGTGTTGGACATACCTTCTGACAGGAGTCGAACGCTTTCCATCCTCTCTCGCCATCTGCCAGCTCTTGTGCACGGCATACTTCCTGGTTCCTGTATGTCACATGACATACAGGAAGTATGCCGTGCATTAGAGCCTGCAGGAGGCTAAGTGGATAGACGGGCATCGCTGGACTCGTGCTGGAAGGTATGCCCAGCACAGCTGCAGCTTGGGGGACAGAAGGAGCACAGAGAGACCTAGAGGGTGCACAAAGATAGAGGGGGGGAACAGAGAGGCACAGAGGGGAACAAAGCTTGATTTGAAGGAAATCGTAAATCGAATCAAAATCGTGATTTCGGACAGAAATCGCTCAATTCAATTTTTTCCTAAAATCGTTCAGGCCTACTCAGGGGGCCACATTCAGCCCGCGGGCCTTAGTTTGAGGACCACTGCTCTAGGGCAACTAATAATGTTTATGGCTTCAAGTTTATATGTATCCTGATGTGCCTATTCCAGGCCTCTAATGTACCATCTGACACTTTGTTGTACTCTCTCACTAATGTGTATTTGCCTTACTTCTTCAATAAACTTGGCTACTTAAAAAAAATGTTTTGTGGTTGTAATTAAGCATATTTTCTCATGGAAGATGCTCTTATCCTGTTTCTACTACATCATCATGTCTGTTACTCTATGTGAGGTTGTGTTCCCCTTTAGACTGTCATTTGCATTGCCTGGCGGAGGGACATCACACTACTATTTAAAATAGACCTGAACTCAGATCTTCCTCTCTGCTCTAAAAGATAAGCAACAGCATAATAATATTTAAAGAAAAACATTTATTTATTGCACAGGATACAAATCCTGCAGTAACGCTGCAGTGTGTCTACTTCCTGCTTTCTTTGAAGTAGCCCAGGGTTAACATCCTTTGTTTACAAATTTTACAAATTAGCTGTTCTGCAGAGGCATTCGGCTGACACAGCTGAGAGATCAAATACACTTGTCACAGATAAGGATGAATTAGACAGGCTAAACTATCTAAATACATACAGGGGGCATTTCTCTCTGTTTTCCTTCTGTCCTGTGAAGGGAATTCAGGTCCACTTTAAAGAGAATCTGTACTCTCATATTCTTACAGTAAATAGCATACCATTCTATTCCTTATTTTCTCCTGTGCCCATCTGTGCGGTTTCTGCCACTCCCTGCTGCAATCCTGGTTTGTAATGAACAGTTTTAGGCAGTTCTTACAAACAAAAGACTGGCTTCTAACCACAGTATCATAGGCTGAGAACTAGCTTACTGTGTGACTCATGCAGAGCGTGGAGGGGGTGTGTAAAGCTTCTGCCAATGACAAGCAGTGCTGCACATTCCACACATTCCAGCCTCAGCCGACAGACACGACAGAGGAACGGAGATAAGATTTATTACAGAGACAGTGCAACTAGGAAAGGCTGCAGTAAGACAGACCACATTAGAACAGGTATAGGAACTTATAGGATAGTAGAAATAAGGCTTAAAATTTTGTTAGAGTCTCTTTAAGCACACATCTGTTGATTGTAATTAAAGAGACACTGAAGCGAAAACAAAATATATAGTGAATTGGTTGTGTACTATGAATAATTACTAGAAGATTAGCAGCAAAGAAAATATTCTCATACTTTTATTTTCAGGTATATAGTGTTTTTTCTAACATTGCATCATTCTATAATATGTGCAGATTACACAACACTCGGCATTCAAAATGAGTCTTTCAGAGCAGTCTGTGAAGTAATGACCTCTCCTCTAGCAGAGGAAAAGTAAATAGTCCAGGAACAGTTGAGATAATAAAAGTCAGATAACAGCCCTCTCCACGACTAACTTAGTCGGAGAGCTTAATGGCTTGTTTGCGTAGAGATAACAACTGGAGTTTCTCAACTCTTCCTGTACTGGAAACAATTACACTGATGTATCTTAATGTTTTATTTCTTAGCTGTGCTACACATACAAATCATAATATCATCATTTTTTTTCGCTTCAGTGTCTCTTTAAGGCTATGACTGAGAGCTCATATCTGTCTGGCACGTGTTATAACTATTTCTTGATGTTCTGCTTTTTTTTATTTAATAAAGACAATGTAAGTGCATCCTTGATGAGCAGAGCGGTCTCCTGTGAAGGAATGTTGGATATGAGTGTTGGCTGCTGGGACCTGGCTCCCCTCGGAAGGTATGGTGGCTGAGCGGTGTATGTACAGATACATGTACTACCTTTTATACTTACCTGAGACTTCCTCCAGCCCCATGCAGGCCTTGGGCTCCATCACTGTCCTCCCCGGCCGCTCCTTTCCTCCTCCGTCTCACCCGGTACATTTCCCAGCCGCTCTCCACTGCATCATACACAACTAATGCCAGTGAGGGCATGACAGGAGGTTGGTGTGGAGCTGCAAGTTCCGGGCACAGTACATAGGCATGCTGGCAGCTAGTGTAGGATTGCCCAGGTACGGTATCACGCTGATGAGCTGTTGGCTAGTTACTGCAGTCACTAGGAAGCCCTGTTTTATAACAGAAGAGTACAGACAGTCCCTGTATTTATGCAGAGGCAGCTCACAGCCTGATTAGGATTGCTTGTTATATAATATGCCCCTCCCCCCAGCACCTCCTGTCAGATATGTAGTTGGGGATTGATGTGAGCGCAGACTTTGTCTTTAGTTGTCTCCTATATTACCCTGACTACTCCTAGTCTGCTGCAGACATGCTTATATGTCAGTACATGGCTCCCTGTGAGCACCTGTCAGAGCAGCCTGTGGGCAGCCAGGAGACCTCCACTGGGTGGAGCAGGGGATGAAAGGGACATGAGGACACAGGCTTGTTCCCCATCCCAACAGAATGGACCAAATACTGGGTCACCCCTGTCTTCTCTGTTAGAGAAGTGCATCACTGAATGAAGCAGGAAGAGGAAGTGAAACGCATGGCCATTGCAAGAGGCTCCTCCAGAGGGGTCATAGCACAACTTTGTTGGAAGTCGTCTGGCTTAAAGGCATGCCCATGAGGGATGCTCGGAGTCCCTTTCATGGTGGAAGGGGACCCCAGAGCCAGATATGTAGCACCAGCAGGGGTGCAGCTCGGCCCAGGCAATCCAATCGGCTGCTTGGGGCCTCACCCACAGCAGGGGCTGCCCTGTCTGTGACTTGTATGGCCACCGCTCAAACACAGACACAGATAAGTGCAACATGAACAGAGAGGAGAGAAGCGTAGCGACCAGGGTGTACACGTTGGATGTGGAAGTGAGGTCATTGCTCACTTCCTACATTGGAAGTGTGCTGCATGGTTACTGTGCACTGCGCTCCTCTCTTTGGATCACCACTGATCTGCAGGCCTGTGAGTGTTGGAGGTGGGGAGGCAGCAGGAAGCTGCATACCCCCTCTGATACCAATGCCCTTTTGGGGTGGTGGGGACACCTACTACCTGTTACTATGGGACAAGGGGCCTCTGACTGGGGAAGGGCCACAAACTGTGTGCTGCTGGGGGCCACAAAAGCCTCAGCAGCACCCCTGTGCACCAATTTGCAAAATTATCAAATATTTTTGTTAAACATATTGGCAAGACAATACAATAAAAACCAGGAGGGGGGGGGGCAGAGGGGGGCACAGGGCTGATAAAAATGATGGCGGTTGGAGTAGGCAATATTGGGCTATACTGCTCTGTAGAACAATAGAGCATACACCAGGATAGGAAACACTGCAATGTTGCCATTTGGATGTACTGGTATACCTAAAAAGCACTTTAAGACAAAAGAAATTGCAGTGATTTGGTCGAAGAAATTTGTAAATAAATGTTGGGGGCAGGAAATACAGGGACCCCCCCAGTGATGAAGTGACTTGTGTCCAACAAACCAAACAATTCAATTCATAACAGCACATCAGTATTCCATATACTGTATATACATAATGCTAATCAATACACAATTCATACGCCATACATTGTGAATAAATAAACAGGATGTCACATCAATATTCCAATCAATAATCAATCCATATGTCCTATGTGGGGAATAAATAAACAGGACGCCCACTAATAAACATATCCAGCAGATTTAGTGGATCTAACATGCATAGGGCTCCATTCACAAAAGGGTGAGAACTCAGCTAAGTAGTTAGCAGCACGGCCAAAACTTTTACTGATCGGGTGCAAAGTTTAGAAATGTGCGTGAAACCTCACACCGGGTGCGATCAAAACGTTGCACCGGGTGCACCTAAAACGTTGCACCGGGTGCGCCCGAAGCGGGCACACGGTGCGACATTTTGATTGCACCCGATGCAATGTCGCTAAACTTTGCGCACGATCAATAAAAGCTTTGGGCGAGCTGCTAACTAAGTTTGCACCCTTTGTGAATCGCGCCCTTAGAGGCTCCACTATTTATGTGTAAAGTCGGCCCATGTGTGAAACATACCAAGGACTGGTCACACAACTGACCCCAGTAGCAGATGCAGCGGTGCGTCCGCCGGAGCACAAGCTGACTCTTCAAGCATTGTGTTGCAAAGACCAGCACACTATAAACTGCAAATCCGAAGAAACTTGTTATATTTGGGATATTTTTTTCAGTAGATTGCGGTGACAACACATGTAGATAGCCCGGCATATAATAAATGAGTCCATAGACCCTAAATTAGCACAACATCCGGCTACAAACAAAGCAAGGATAACAGAGCAGCAGCGTTCATATTGCAGATCCTGAGATCAGGCAGTACATGTGTCACCTGGGGGGACAGACACCGGCCAGGAGCTGCATTAGACAAAGACAGCTTCCCAAAAAGTTTCTTATCCCAAAAAGTTTGGAGATATTCGATGGTAAATTCAACAAGCGTTTTGCAATAATGTCAGAGCCGTTTTCGATCATCTCTACCATGGACATCTGTACTTGCTGCTCAATTTCACACACATAATGTTACAGTAAGGCTGGGAGCACACTGGGGGTACCATGAGTCTTCTGCCATGTGCATCTCTGTGTTTTTCTCTGCATTTTGCATGATTGTATGCGTCTGTGGCTGAGTTTGCATTTTCCATGCATCTTATTATTATTTTTTAGAATCTGCCTTTTTTTAAATTAAAGAATACAGTATCACATGAGTCCTACAGGAGAAAAGCGCTTTACAAATGTTATTTGTTGTTGTTGTTGATATGTTAAAAAAAAGAAAAAATTAAAAAAAAAAAGAAATGCAAAACACATGCATTTTTCTCCATAGGAAAGCACAATATGGTGCTGATTCATGAAGCTGTGTTGCTATAGCAGCGCGAGCTCCATGATCAGCACCGCACTCTAAATTGAAGGACGCATGCTGCGCTCGCTCTTGAAGTGTAAGGAAGTTATGCGTTCCTTAAAATGCTACTATGTTGATTTTCTCTGCATTATGCGTTTTTTTTTACGTGTCTGTGGTTGAGTTTGCTATTTTCATGCATCCACCCCCCACATCCAAAACCTCATGAAGTCCTGCAACTTCCACCTCCGCAACATCTGCAAGATCCGCCCTTTCCTCACCTCTGTCACTGCCAGACTCCTCATCCACGCCCTCATAATTTCCCGCCTTGGCTACTGCAATGCCCTTCTGTCTGGTCTCCCTTTGACCCGAATTGCCCCACTGCAGTCAGTTATGAATGTGGCAGCCAGAATTATCTACTCCTCCCATCGCTCCACCACGTCAGCTCCCTTCTGTGAATCCCTCCACTGGCTTCCTATCCAGTGCAGAATCTGATTCAAGATACTGTGTCTGGCCTGCTAATCTGTCCACAAAACCTGCCTAACCTACATCTCTGATCTTACTCAGAGGTACACACCTAGCCGCTCACTCTGCTCCTCCAATGACCACCCCCCACATCACCCAATCCCATGCATACCTCCAGAACTTCTGAAGACCTGCTCCAGCAGTATGGAACTCCCTAGCTCCCTCCATTTGGGTCACACCATCCTTCAACATCTTTAACAATGCCCTCAAAATGCACCTTTTCACCTTGGCCTTTCCACCCTCACTGGTGCTCTAAACCGGCTGCTGAACACCGAACTCTGGTCCCCTAACTTTTGTGTCCCTACTGCCTACCTCTCCCTCTAGATTGTAAGCCTTTGGCAGGGTCCTCCTCCTCCTGTCTCCTACCTGATCACGCACCTCCATCAACGTACACCCATCCAGTGAATCTGAGGGAACTCAACTTGCCTAATCTTCATGCACCCATCCAGTGACTGACTAAGCATTACCTTGTACTCATGCTGTGCTGCGTGATCTTCTTTTTATGTATTCCTGTATTGTCTTATTGTTGTATGTCACCCCTAAGTATTGTCTGTAACCTTAACTAATGTCCAGCACTGCATAGTATGTTGGTGCTTTATAAATACAAATATATATATATATATATATATATATATATATATATATATATATATAATGCAAAATGCATGCATGTTTCGCCATAGGAAAGCACTATATTAAAACTGCACTTTGTGGGAAGATTCAACATGTACGATTCTAAAATGGTACAAAAAAAAAGAGGCAAAGAGCTGTGATTTGGAATGCAGCCCATAGGCTTTTACTGAGTTTGATTTTGCATCTGTTTTCTGCTATGTGGATTTAGCAAAATACATTGAAATTGGGAATGTCCAACAGGCATGCATGTTCTGGTAATGATAATAGAAGGTGATGAAGATGTATATAAGGGAGTTGTGCTGTGATTAATAATAATAATAATAATAATAATAATAATAATAATAATAATAATATTCAAAGGCTGACTGCAGGTGATTTCACAAAAGGAACTTGTAGTTAGCTTATTCACCACAAGGTGCCGCTCCCACCGCTCCCACGTGGACCGCACAGAAAGGAGGAGATTTATCCAAAGACAGGAAGTGATGTAACAGCAGGAAGAGAAGTTGCAGGAGGTGAGAGAACACGCGGCTGGAGGAGGTAATTGTGTGAATCTTGTTATATATGGAGCAGAGCAGAGGTTTGGGGTGGGCATGCTTTGTTACAGAGGAGGACATAGTACACCTGTCACTATCCTGATCATCCCCCTTGATGAGACTTATATATAACTGCTGTGATTTGTTTGTCAGTTTTCTATTGCTCCCCCTACATGTACCATAGATTATGGGTCGGATCTCACCTTCCTAGTAATAGTTCAGTTACATCACAGAGTCAAGAGAAGATATATATTGAATATAGCCATGTCCCCCCAGTGCTGGCATTTACCCCTGTATAGCCTATTCTGCCCCCAACATTGCCATATTACCATGCAGTGTAGCCTTATCTCCCCAATCACCCCTAGTTTCCAGCTCCCTCCTGGGGTATTAGTAATAATGGGTAGTCATCAGGGCAGAGGCTCAGGGGGCACCAGTCTCTGGGAGTACAGCCCTGAGGGTGTGCCTGTTCCCCCCACCCCTCCCCGAACACTTCAGAGTTACGACTCTGCATGTTTGGGAGACTACCTAATACTGGGGGTACATCTGCCTATCCTGGGGAGGAGGCTGCCTGTCTGACTTGGGAAAAGGGTCTGGGGGCAGACTTGCCTGTCCTGAGAAGAGAGACTGCTTGGGGTATATTTGGCTATCGATACTTGGGGCACGTCTGGTTATCTAGCCTGGGAGGGTGGTATCCTAATACTGGGGGAACATCTGCCTATATTCGAGGGGAGGGTGCCTTATACTGGGGTACATATGGCTATCTAACCTGGTAAGGGGTACTGCTAAATACATGGTGTATATCGTGATATCTAATCTGGGGTTGGTGGGCTGCCTAAATCTGGGGATACATCCGGCTATCTGTAATGGGGATGGTGGGCTGCCTAATAGTGGCTATGTATACTGGGGAGGGGGCTGCCTAATACTGGGGGGACATCGGGTTTGTAATGTGGGGAGGAAGACTACTTGATGCACCTGGCTTTTGAAACCCTTAAAGGGAGCCTAAACAGAGAAGGATATGGATTTTTCCTTTTAAAATAATACCAATTGCTTGACTCTCCTGCTGATCCTATGTCTCTAATACTTTAAGCCACAGCCCCTCAACAAGCATGCAGATCAGGTGCTCTGACTGAAGTCAGACTGGATTAGCTGCATGCTTGTTTCAGGTGTGAGATCCAGATACTACTGCAGCAAATAGATCAGCAGGGCTGCCAGGCAACTGGTATTGTTTAAAAGGAAACATCCATATCCCTCTCAGTTTAGGTTCCCTTTAAAGCGGATCCGAGATGAAAAACTAACTATAACAAGTAACTTGTCTACATATCTTATCTAAAGTTTAGATGGTTTACACAGCAAATCTATCTCCAAACAGTTTTAATAGAATATGATTCTTTATTCCTGTGATACAATGACAGCAGCCATGTTGTTTGTAAACATTACGTAGAGGCAGGCTTATCTGTATCTTGAGCCATCAGCCTAATCCCCTCTCCTCCTCCCTCCTCCCCTCTGCCTCTGAAATCAATGGCTAGTAACACCCCCCCCCCCCCTCCTCCTGCCCAGACTGAGCTCCCATGAGCCCTTGCTACTGCCAAGGCTCTCTGAACCTGTGGGCGTGGCTTATTTAGTTTATAGGGAATTAGAGTATTAAAACAAAAACAAAAAAGTATTTGGCTTGAGGAATGCCCAATAAACAATAGGAAAGGAACACAATTATGCAAAGTGTAAAAGTTCACCTCGGATCCACTTTAAACACTTTATTTGGTCTGAGGAAGTGGGCAGAGACCCACAATATGCGTTACCTGTGCTTATTAAAAATTAATTATATTTATATATATGAATCTGTCGTTATTGAGGTAAGCTACCTAACCCTTTTTCTCTTTTATTTGTTTTAAACTCAGTTTTATATACACTTGGGTGACTCCTAATGCCTTTATGATGGCTTCCCAAGTCTTCCAGATATTAGTCACTCACCAGACCAGTCACCAGTCAGACCACCCCTTGAGCTCCATCACTCTGTTATCAATGGCTGGAGTGAAACAGACGTTCTATAGTTAAGAGATTTCTAAATTTTATACCGAGGAAAAGGGTGAATTTTTAGTGATATGAAGGGTGTGAGCAGGAATCCAGGCGCATGCATCTCTATGGAGAGAGCTTGCAGGGAGTAGTAGATTTATTGTTAGGGTAGTCTGCCTTTATTCCTGAGAATGATACAAAGTATCTATGTGGGGGGTTAGTTTACATAATTTCCCCTTAGGGAGGGAGACATAGAGAATAATATAATCTGTGAATAGTGCAGAGCTGTGATTGGCTGATCTTGTATGCCATGGAATACTGAGCCCATAAGATCCTCGTGGAGCAGCTCCCACCTCCAGCTGGTGCCTCACACGTATGCACACTCTCTGTGTTACCTTATCTCTGGATTCCCCTCACTTCTTGTGCTGTCAGAGGTGTTTCATGTTTATCCCAGCCGTTATGGAAGACAGGCTGGTATCTCTTCCCTGTGAAGGGGGACACATTCCCTGATAGCTTTTCCCAGCAGCTGTTCATAGCAACAGTCATAATTACAATGCTGTACAATAGAGTTGTTGTGGATCAGTGGAGGTCTCAGGGAGGGAGGTCCTGAAGGAGCAGGAACTGTGCATTGCGTCCATTTTCAGCAGATGAGACAGGTGAACCATATGACCATATCCATTGTATTTCTAATGAGAAGAAGCCAATGTGCAGTCAGGAGCCACTGGTGTTGGGTAATCCCACAGTGGGCGAGGTTGGAGTCTGCACAAAGATGATGACTAGTGGGTGGAGCCAGGTAACAAGGGGCATGACTGGTAGGACAGGTAGAGAAGATGGAGGCTGCAGCTGGAGAGTGGTTGGGTGGCCTCTGCTGCTTCTGTCCTGGTACTGGCACTGTCTCAGCTGGGAGATTTGTTGCTATTGCTCTTGGAAGGTTTGGGGGTAGTAGGTGATGGACAGGTAGGGTCAGAATATGGAGCTGCAGTCCCATCTGCCCAGTTCATCAGCTGCCAGAGCCATACGTAATGATAATTCATAGCTGATTAGCTGCAGGCCTCAGCTCTTATCTTCCTATATCTCCAGCTGTTCTCTCTTCACATCCTCATCCATCTACCGCTGCCGGCACTGCTGTAACCTCCCAGGAATGTGTGCATGGAGAGGAGGAGAGAAGCACCAGATGATGAGCAAGGCACACTGGGAGAGAGGACTGTGGTGCTTAATGCACAGCTTATGGGAGATTATCACCCCCTAGCAAATCATGTTCTTTTCTGTGCTCTGATTATTATTACTAATATATTACACCTTTAATTTGTTATCCATTTCAGAACTGAGATCTGACCTTAAAGAACAAATTACATATGTGAGGAGTGATCAGCAGTCTATGGAGGAGAGTGGCATGATGGAGACAATTAAGGAGGAAAAAGGAGACACCTATGTGAGGAGTGATCAGCAGTCTATGGAGGAGAGTGGCATGATAAGGACTAGTGAAGAGGACATTATTACTGGAATGAGCATTGGTGAGTGATAAATGTATCTCCTTTTAATGTCCAGTACATATAAGCTGTGTGCTCTACATGTTGTCAGTATACAGTATACAGGAGTCGAGTCTGAGGAAGGCTTCATAGCTGAAAGCTTATTCCTCTTCTTCTAAGTTAGCCAATAAATGGCATCATCCTGATTCAAAACGTCTTGCTTTCACTAGTGCAATAAGCTAACTCTCTAACTGAGTCACTAAACTATCAATCACAGGTTCAGTGAGTCTCAAACAGTGCAGTTTCTAGGCTAAAATGCACCCAGGGTGAGGGTGTAAAAATTGCGCCCCCCCCCCCCCCGGTATAGGTAGCCAGCTATAGGTCCCCCCCGAGTATAGATGGCCAGGCATAGGTGAGCCAGTAAAGTTGCCCCCAGTATAGGTTAGCCAGGTAGGTGCCTCCAGTATATGTTAGATAGGCAGGCACCCCCCAGTATAAGTTAGATAAGTAGGTGCCCCCAGTACAGGTTAGCTAGGTAGGTGCCTCCAATATAGGTAGCCAGTGTAGTTGCCCCCAGCATAGGTTAGATAGGTAGGTGCCCCCAGTATAGGTAGCCAGTATAGTTGCGACCTGTATAGGCTAGGTAGGTAGGTGCCCCCAATACAGGTTAGATAAGTGCCCCCAGTATAGGTTAGATAGGTAGCTGTCCCCCAGTATAGGTTAGATTAGGTAGGTGCCCCCCAGTATAGGTTAGATAGCTGCACCCCAGTACAGGTTAGATTAGGTAGGTGCCCCCCCAGTATAGGTTAGATAGGTAGCTGCCCCCCAGTATAGGTTAGATAGGTAGCTGCCCCCCAACACAGGTTAGATAAGTAAGTGCCCCCAGTATAGGTTAGATTAGGTAGGTTCCCCCCAGTATAGTTTAGATAGGTAGGTAGGTGCCCCAGTATAGGTTAGATTAGGAAGGTTCCCCCCAGTATAGGTTAGATAGGTAGTTAGGTGCCCCAGTATAGGTTAGATAAGTAGCTGCACCCCAGTATAGGTTAGATAGGTTGCTGCCCCCAGTATAGGTTAGATAGGTAGCTGCCCCCCAGCATAGGTTAGATAAGTAGCTGTTCCCCCAGCATAGGTTAGATAGGTGCCCCCCAGTACAGATTAGATTAGGTAGGTGCCCCCGAGTATAGGTTAGATAGGTAGCTGCCCCCCAGTATAGGTTAGATAGGTAGTTGCCCCCCAGTATAGGTTAGATAGGTAGTTGCCCCCCAGTATAGGTTAGATTAGGTAGGTGCCCCCCAGTATAGGTTAGATAGCTGCACCCCAGTACAGGTTAGATTAGGTAGGTGCCCCCCCAGTATAGGTTAGATAGGTAACTGCCACCCAGTATAGGTTAGATAGGTAGCTGCCCCCCAGTATAGGTTAGATAGGTAGCTGCCCCCCAGTATAGGTTAGATTAGGTAGGTGGCCCCCAGTATAGGTTAGATAGGTATCTGCCCCCGAGTACAGGTTAGATTAGGTAGGTGCCCCCCAGTATAGGTTAGATAGGTAGCTTCCCCAGGTTAAGTAGGTAGGTGCCCCCTCATAATGGCGGGGAGGGGAGCCGGAGCCGCGGGGAGGGCAGCCCGACCTCTCCCTCCCTCTCCCCTGCAGCAGAGTTTGCGGACAGGGAAGCGCTGCTATACACAGTTACTCACCTCCCTGGTTCCGATTGCCGCTTACGCCCTGCTGGTCTCCTCTCTGCAATGTAGCCGCTGATACACACGCTGCTTCCTGTTTAACAATATGCCGACAAATCACATGTGAGATGCTGGCTGCAGAAATAGATGCACAGTGACGGCTTATGATGGGAATGAGGGGAAGAGGAAGCCTCGGCGCTGGTGGCAGGCGGAGAGGTTAGTGACTGGCGGTGCTGCTGTGGTGGGAGCTGTACTGAGATGTGGATGGGACTACCAGGCTACCTAAGCTTCTAGGGGGGGAGGGAGGGGAAACATCTGTCCATCTATACTACAAGGATGGGGGGAACATCTGGCCATCTACACTACAAGGGGGGAAGAAACATCTGGCCATCTATACTACAAGGAGGGGGGGGGGAAAACAGACTCCTCCTATACTACGAGGGGGGAAACATCTGGCCATCTATACTACAAAGGGGGGGGGGGACATCTGGCCATCTATACTACAAGGGGGGGGGGGGGTAACATCTGGCCATCTATACTACAAGGAGAGGGGAGGGGGAAAACACAGATTCCTCCTATACTACCTATACTACAAGGGGGAGGAAGGGGAAACATCTGGCCATCTGTACTACAAGGGGGGGAGGGGGTGTAACATCTGACCATCTACACTACAAGGAGGGGGGAAACATCTGGCCATCTGTACTACAAGGGGGGGTGTGTAACATCTGACCATCTACACTACAAGGAGGGGGGAAACATCTGACCATCTACACTACAAGGAGGGGGGAAACATCTGGCCTTCTATACTACAAGGAGGGGGGGGGGGCATCTGGCCAACTATACTACAAGTAGGGGGAAACATCTGCCCATCTACAGTATACTACAAGAGGGAGGGGAAATATCTGGCCATCTATACTACAAGGGGGATGGAGGCGCATCTGGCTACCTGCACTGCAAGTGGGGGAGCGTCTTGCTTCCTGTCATGCTGTGGGACAGGGGGAGCAGTTGGCTAACTATGCTGAAGAGGGGGTTGTCTGCCTTCCAATACTGAAGAGGAGGGGGGATATTGGAGGAGATGCTGTTGGTCAGGGGGAGGCTGGTGACAGTACAGATCCTGCCCTGCACTACACTACAATCTGCCTCTGCTCTCCCCATCACACTACAGCACACCCTCTCTCACTGTCACTAGGCCTCTCTACACTCACATCTGACTTTCTGCTCTATCACACTAACTTCAGCAAACTCCTCCTTCTCACTCACTAGTGCACTACAATCTGTCTGTCTACTCACTCCTCACTCACTCACTATCTCACAACTCACCAGATTCTGTCTCACAACTCAATCCACACACAAGTGATTCTCTGTAGCACAATGCAGCGCACTGTGTCCCTCAATATCCTCCTCCTCACTGAGCCCACAAAATGGCTGACAGTCTCACCTCTCTTATATACAAGAGGGGAGGGATAGCGTGTGATAGGTAGCTAGGATCTGGTTGTTAGGGCCTATAATTGGCCCCGATTGGTAGAGAATCTGAGTGGCCAGTTAATGCTGCTATATTTAATGTAAGCTATAGTTGTGGATGTACGCATAATTTGCACATTTCTGCATGTAAACTGATTGGCCTGAGATGACCGTAGTGTTCTGGTTTCCACAGTAATTTTCTGAAATTGTTACTCCAATCACAGGACTGGGAAATACTCGCTAGTATTGGACCAATCAGGGAGTGCGGAGGCATCCCACGGGGTTCCCATTTCCACAGAAATATTCTGCATTCTCTGATTGGTCCGATGCTTCTGAGCTCAGTGATTGGCTGACATTTCCGAGTTGCTGTAATGCGGCATTCTGACATTGCAGCGTTTCTGTTTTGGCAATCGGCGTTCTGATGGAAAACCAGTCACAGTTTCCTTATTTGCTTAATTGGGAATAAGAGAGAGAAACATGTACATTACACGGGGCATATGAGTGACACGAGGATACAGCGGTAATAAGAATGTGGAAGTGACACCACATTGCTCTACAAACATAACACAGATCTCTTGCTATAAGTACATATAGGTCTGTTGTCACAGGAGTAACACATTGCTTCCACTGTCTCATCAAGCTCTACATTCACTGCTGCTCAATGTATGGCCAATGCTTTAGGTGTGGGAGGGGTCAGTGATATGCAAATACCTCTGATGTGTATGCAAATGTAATGCAGATTGTATGCAGATGATCAGATTGGTCAGGAAATGCATTTGATTGGCTAAACTCCCAGCTACATAACATTTTCGTGCAAGCCAAAGTTGTAGTCATGTGATTGTCCTGCTGTAATGAGCTCCACCTTATGCAGTTCTCTGTCAGGCTGATAACGTGTGATGGTCAGTGGCATGCCAATAACTCTGAGATGGTGCAAACTGTATGCTAATTTTATGCAAAGCTATGCAGCTGCTGCATCTGGTCCATTTCCAGTCTGCACAAACTTTGCCTCAACTTGGAATTAGCAGCAGCTCACTGACCATCCCTAATGATAATTGTTCCTCCCCTCAGAATTCTCTAACAGGAAGTGATGATGTTTCTCTATTTGCAGCACAGAGTCCCGGCATCAGGAACCTCTCAGAGACTCGTCTCTCTGTATCCACAGACTGTACAACGGATGATGATGTCACTGGACAAGAGTCTCCTGCAGATATCCTGGTTACCCCAAATATTCCCCCAGACCCCCCTCACCTGTATAAACCTGAGGGGCCTCATACCCAGCACAGCTCTCCCCCTGCTGGAGGGTCTCATTCCTGTTCCACACGTGGGAAATGTTTTGTGAGGAAATCAAATCTAGGCCTACACAAGAGAATTCACACTGGTGAGAAGCTATATTCATGTGCTGCATGTGGGAAATGTTTTGTACATAAATCAGTGCTTGTCAGTCATGAGAGAACTCACACTGGTGAGAAGCCGTATTCATGTGCTGAGTGTGGGAAATGTTTTGTACAGAAATCAAACCTTGTCAATCATGAGAGAACTCACACTGGTGAGAAGCCATATTCATGTGCTGAGTGTGGGAAATGTTTTGTACATAAATCAAACCTTGTCAATCATGAGAGAACTCACACTGGTGAGAAGCCATATTCATGTGCTGAGTGTGGGAAATGTTTTGTACAGAAATCAAACCTTGTCAATCATGAGAGAACTCACACTGGTGAGAAGCCGTATTCATGTGCTGAGTGTGGGAAATGTTTTGTACAGAAATCAAACCTTGTCAATCATGAGAGATCTCACACTGGAGAGAAGCCCTATTCATGTGCTGAGTGTGGGAAATGTTTTTTACACAAATCACTTCTTGCCATCCATGAGAGAACTCACACTGGTGAGAAACCGTATTCATGTGCCGAGTGTGGGAAATCTTTTGTACAGAAAGCTAGTCTACTAAGACATGAGAAAGATCACACTGGTGAGAAGCCGTATTCATGTGCTGAGTGTGGGAAATGTTTTGTACAGAAAGCAGAGCTTGTCATTCATGAGAGATCTCACACTGGTGAGAAACCCTATTCATGTGCTGAGTGTGGGAAATGTTTTGTACGGAAATCAGAGCTTGTCACTCATGAGAGATACCACAGTGGTGTGAAGCCCTATTCATGTGCTGAGTGTGGGAAATGTTTTGTACAGAAATCAAACCTTGTCAGTCATGAGAGATCTCACACTGGAGAGAAGCCATATTCATGTGCTCAATGTGGGAAATGTTTTGTAGATAAATCTAGTCTAATCATACATGAGAGATCTCACACCGGTGAGAAGCCGTATTCATGTCCTGAGTGTGGGAAATGTTTTGTACGTAAATCAAATCTTGTTGTGCATGAGAGATCACACACTGGTGAGAAGTCCTATTCATGTGCTGAGTGTGGGAAATGTTTTGGACGGAAATCACATCTTGTTGTGCATGAGAGATCTCACACTGGTGAGAAGCCCTATTCATGTGCTGAGTGTGGGAAATGTTTTGTACAGAAATCAGACCTTGTCAGACATGAGAGATCTCACACTGGTGTGAAGCCCTATTCATGTGCTGAGTGTGGGAAATGTTTTGTACGGAAAGCAGAGCTTGTCATCCATGAGAGATCTCACACTGGAGAGAAGCCATATGCATGTGCTGAGTGTGGGAAATGTTATTTGCAGAAATCAAATCTTCTCAGACATGAGAGATCTCACACAGCTGGTAAGTAAGAGTCAGTGAAACATAACTTCCCCTTTAGTGAGCCTGAACTGGCCGCAGCATACTGCTCTCCATCTCCCCAACACAGCTGGAAGTAGGGAGTATGGAGAGTGGAGTGCAGCGGCCAATAACAGGCTTGTTCAGTTCCGCTTATCCCTCTTACATAGCTGGTGAGAAGTAGTGATGGTCAAGTAAATGCAAATAACGTCGAGTTGATGCACATTTATGCTCATTTTTATGCAGCTTGAAAATGAACCAATCAAATCGCGCTGAGATAAAAGTCGATTGGTTCATTTTCAAGCTGCATAAATGTGCATCAACTCGAAGTTATTTGCATCTACTTGACCATCACTAATGAGAAGCTCTATTACTGCACTGAGTGTGGGAAATGTTTTGGTTGTGGTTTATTTCTTGCTAGACGCACCTGGCAGCATATTATACAGCAGGGGTCCCCAACCACCGGGGCGCGGCCCAACACCGGGCCGCAGGACATGTTGTGTTGGGCCGTGGTCCCCTGCCTCACTGCAGTGCAGCCGCGGCTGTAACTTACATTAAAAATGTATTATCAATCGTGCCACCCCGGGAGCCTCCAGCAGGAATACATACAGAGGCTGGTCCCCGGGTGGCTGAGCCAATACACATCTCTTCCTCTGTCCCGCCCTCCCTTCCTACCACCAGCCAATCAGTGAGGCTCTGGCACAATGAAAGGGAGAGAGGCAGCCAATGAAACATGCCCACACAAAACCCGGCTTGTTCAAGCAGCCTGGATGAGTGAGGCAGCACAGTCCGAGGAGGGAGGGAGACACAGTGAGAGGATACAGCTGTTATTGTTTCCTCAGTCCTGACTCTGCAGCAGCCAGCCAGGTAACACTAGCTTGCTGAAAGACTGGACTGGAATAGAAGGGGAGACGAGCTGCCATGTTTGAGCTGGGAGGAGACACAGGCAGTGAGAGAGGGGATTTCTTTAGAGCTCTGCACTTTTTCACCTACGGTTCAGAAGCACATAGAGCAGACAAGCAGCACAGCACATGCTGCCTCAGTGACAGCTTATCACTCAGCATGCACCCATCTGCTCTGGTTGCTTCTGAACTGTAGGTGAAAAAGTGCAGAGTTCTAACTGACAAATCCCCTCTCCTATTCCTGCCTGTGTCTTCCCCCAGCTGGCAGCAAGATTTGGTTAGCAGCTCTTCTTATCTCATTCTGTAAGCTGGGGTCTGCGTCTTCCCACCCCCACTCCCCTGTACTGCCACTGACCTGACTTTAAGTACTGTCCCCTTACAGTCACAGCTCAGCGCTCCCACTTCTACATTTACAGAAGCACATTGCTGGCAGCCTAGATTTGAGCACCATATATTTTAGAATCATAGAAAAAAAATTTTTTCCAGCCCCATAAGCATCATTGCCTCCCTCACTGTCCTCCTGTGTGGCTCCGTTCAGCAGCAGTCAACCCCGGTAATCTGGCTTGGTTGTGCAAGTCGGGCCCTTCTGTGCATGTGCACCTATGTATGGGGCTGGAGAAAGCCCCAGATAGGTATAAAATCTTTCTGATTTATGTTCTTGGATACACCTTAAGCTGCATACACACTAGCAACTCATGTCACCCATCTGGGATCAGGATTTGATCCCTTTGGGCGATTTCTCTGGGCCGGGCTGCACAGACGTCTCAGGTGAGTAGCTGATGTTACGCTGTGTTGCTATGCGGGGGGGGGGGGGGGGGACGTCGGGCGACGTGCTTGATTTTCCCCCCATCCTGGTCTGCCGGGCCTTGGAGAAAATGTCTTGCATCAAAGCGGTCCTCGGGTCCGAAAAGGTTGGGGACCCCTGTTATACAGAGTCCCGGGGCTCTTTCATGCTACTCAGTGCATTGGTTTGTAAAGCAAGTCCCTGAGCTGAGGTGGGATGATGGGATAAACATGGCTACATATAGTACTAAGCCTGATTAGTAAATGGTTGTGTTCATCTTCAATTTATTCCATTGCAAATGTTAAAGATGTAATTTAACCACTTAAGCCCAAAGGGTTGTTTATTTTTTGCGTTTGAGCAACTTTCACCTCCCATTCATTTGCCAATAACTTTATCACTAATCATCACAATGAATTGGTCTATATCCACCACCAATTAGGCTTTCTTTGGGTGATACATTTTTCTAAGAATTATTTTATTCTAAATCCATTGTAACAGGAATATTAAGAAAGAAATGGAAAAAAATCATTATTTGGCAGTTTTTAGCCATTATACTTTAAAATTAATTCATGCTACTGTAATTAAAACCCATGTTTTTTTATTTGCCCATTTGTCCCACTTATTACACCATTTAAATTTTGGCCCTATCGCAATGTATGGTGCCGATATTTTATTTGGAAATAAAGGTGCACTTTTTTCAATTTGCATCCATCACTATTAACAAGCCCATAATTTAAAAAATTACATTAATGTACTCCTTTGGCATGCTTATTTAAAAAGTTCAGACCCTTAGGTAACTATTTATGTTGTTTGTTTGTTTGTTTGTTTTTTATTGTAATTTTTTTTTCTTAATTTTATGTGGGTAATTTATGGTGTCAGAGGTAAACAGCTAATTTTAAATGTAAAATAATGCATTTGTGTAATAAATCGATGTGGGTGTAGTTTTACTATTTGGCCACAAGATGGCCACAGTAAAAAATTCCTGGACGCGTACGATCAGGCTTCCAGGACGCATCAGGAAAACGGGAAACTTTTTGACAATCAGAAAACCAGCAGCCTCTGTTAAGAGGCTGTCGCTTTTTCTGCAGGGGGCTTCGATCTGTGAATAGGATCTATAATCCCATTCTCTGATCGCTGGGCTAACGGCCAGTGGTGGGCGCACGCGCGGCCCAACTGGACAACAATGTTCGTCCTGTTGGGCTTAAGTGGTTAAAATAAAGCTAAAGTCAGATCTGTACCCCTCTGGGTCTCCCCAGGCTCCCCACATCTTTTTCCTGACCATCGAGCCAGCACTGCACCCTCTGGAAGGTCACAGCCAGGCTCCTTGTCCATGCAGGCAGGCACACTGCGTGGGATGCTTGTGCTTGCACCCTTTGGAAGGTCACAGCCAGGCTCCTGCCCATGCAGGCAGGCACACTGCGTGGGATGCCTTGTGCTTGCACCCTCTAGAAGGTCACAGCCGGGCTCCCATCCATGCAGGCAGGCACACTGCGCGGGATGCCTTGTGCTTGCACCCTCTGGAAGGTCACAGCCAGGCTCCTGCCCATGCAGGCAGGCACACTGCGTGGGATGCCTTGTGCTTGCACCCTCTAGAAGGTCACAGCCGGGCTCCCATCCATGCAGGCAGGCACACTGCGCGGGATGCCTTGTGCTTGCACCCTCTAGAAGGTCACAGGTGGGCTCCCATCCATGCAGGCGGGCACATTGCGTGGGATGCCTTGTGCTTGCATTGTAGCACAGAGTCACTCAGCTAGGCAGATAAAGTCGAGTTTGTATGTCTCTGTGGTACTGTGAAGGCAAAAGGCATCCTGCATCTGCTCAGTGCTGCCACACTTGTTCATGGGCGGGACCACGGATAGACACACCCTTCCACAGGTGCTTGTTGAGGAGGTTTGGGGGTCCCAGCACTGGATTGGTGGGGGGAGAGGTACGGGGATACTGAGATATGTACTCATTGGGGCGCTTTTTCCCATCAGGCTTATTTTAATAAACATGGTACTTTATTCTATGCTAATGAGGCAGTATCATGAGTCATATCTTGTATATCCTGCCGTATGCAGCATGTGGGGTGCACGGGGCGCCCCCTACGGCGCAGAATTTCTGAGCAGTTTAGGGGCCCGCAGTGGGCCACAGACAATACTTCAGTGGTTGCTAAGCGTCTCAGGAATTGCCATGCAGGATATGAACACATTTGCTTTCCAGGGAGTAGAGTGGGTGAAACGCTCAGTCCGAGGAGGAGATCTTCAGAGATGCCTCCTATATATCTTACTGGTAGTGATGGCCGAGCATCACATGTTTCCTTGAAAAACTGACCGAGCCCCATAGCCTTTAATGGGCAGGCGAACTTTTACAACTTTCATGGCATCTCTGCAGCCACAATTTCTTAAAAAAAAGAAGCTTACCATCAGTTGTATGCAAACTATTTGAGGGGTTACTAAGAGATACTATACATGACTTCATAGTAGAAAATAATCTTATTTCTCACCATCAACATGGATTTACTAAAGACAGGTCCTGTTTGACTAACATGTTCAGCTTTTATGAGACAGTGAATGCTAATATGGATATTGGGAATGCTGTAGATGTGATATACTTGGACTTTGCAAAGGTCTTCGACACTGTTCCCCACAAAAGTCTGTTGCAAAAGTTGAGGATGCAAGGATTTGGGAAGAGTCTGTGTTCATGGATAGGGAACTGGCTAATGGACAGAAAACAAAGAGTTGTGGTCAATGGATCGTACTCAAAATGAGAGACTGTTAGCAGTGGGGTCCCACAGGGGTCTGTACTGGGTCCAGTGCCCTTCAATTTATTAATGACCTAGTAGATGCAGTAGTGAGCAATGTTGCTATTTTTGCAGATGATACAAAATTGTGCAGAATCGTCAACTCTCAGGAAGATAGTGTCATATTACAACAGGATCTGGATAGGATGGCTATATGGGCACATACATGGCAGGTGAAATTCAATGTTGAAAAATGTAAAGTCTTTGCATTTTGGTCGTACCAATGGTCTAGCACCATACAAAATAAATGGGATACAGTTGGGGACCTCAAACTTGGAGAAGGACTTAGGAGTACTCATCGACAACAAGTTAAATAATCGTACGCAATGCCAAGCTGCTGCAGCTAAAGCGAACAAAATTTTGGGATGCATTAAAAGGGAAATAAAAACTCGAGATGCTAGCATAATATTGCCCCTGTTTAACTCTCTAGTAAGGCCACATCTGGAATATGGAATTCAGTTCTGGGCACCACATTACAAAAAAGATATTGCAGTTTTAGAGCAGGTGCAGAGACGAGCAACAAAATTGATACATGGGATGGAAGGTCTCGCTTACCAAGAAAGGTTAGATAAACTGGGTTTATTTAGTCTAGAGAAAAGATGCCTTACAGGAGATCTAATTAACATGTATAAATACATCAGAGGGCAATATAATAGCTTGGCGGATGAGCTTTTTGTCCCTAGGCCTTCTCAAAGGACTAGAAAATATGATCTGCGCATGGAGGAAAAACGTTTTAGCCATTTATTTAGGGAAGGGTTCTTTACAGTAAGAGTGATTAAGATGTGGAATGCATTGCCACAGGAAGTCGTTATGGCAAACTCTATACCTGCATTTAAAGGGGGCTTAGATGCTTTCCTTGCGTTGAAAGACATCCATGGCTACAATTACTAGGTAATGCCTAATGATGTTGATCCAGGGATTTTATCTGATTGCCATCTGGAGTCGGGAAGGAATTTTTCCTTTTGGGGCTAATTGGACCATGCCTTGTAAGGGTTTTTTCGCCTTCCTCTGGATCAACAGGGATATGTGAGGGAGCAGTCTGGAGTTGTACTTTGTGCTGGTTGAACTCAATAGACGTATGTCTGTTTTCAACCAAAATAACTATGTAACTATGTAAAGTCTGGAAAAACCCAGACAGTGCCAAAAAATACGCAAAATTTGCGCTCCTGACTTAAGTGGTTAATAGCAAAGCCCCCATATCTGCTAGAATCCCCTAAATTTGCAGGGTATGGAAAGGAGAAGAGTGGGCACAAGAGGAAAACATTTTTTCACAAAGACCGTATAGTTTTGGAGAAAATCGATTTTAACCCATTGCCAACTGCGTAACGTGGATGGTGGCAGAGAGGATCAATTGTTCTTCAGCGCCGCCATATGGTGACATCTCGCTAGAGGTGAGATTTGCAGAGAGCTCGCACAAGCGTGAGCTCTCATCACTCTTTACAGGGGGCCGCAGCGATCAGCCTGCCAGCCTGCGATCGGAGCTGGCACACTATTTTTTTTTTTTAAATCAAAGAAAGAATTGCTCATATAGCTCTGCGATCTTGGGTAGCGCTGTACAGAGGATGTCCTTGTCACTTTACTGTCCCTCTAATCCCTACCACAGTCACAGTCAGTATGTTTAGTGTAGTGGTAGTGCATGTATCTTTGCCTAGGGTCAATTTAAAGAAGGGGGGGGGTAGAAAAATAGGGTTTTTTATTTTCATTTTGATCTTTTTTTTATGAATTAAAAAAAAATACAAATCACAGCAGCAATCATATACTACCAAAATAAAGCACTGTTAGTGAAAAGAAAATGAGGTAAAATTCCTTTGGCTGGTAAGTTGTATGACAGAGCAATAAACCATTAAATTTGTGAACTGCCTAATTGTAGAAAATGGCCTGGTCACTGGGGGGTATACACTTCTGGTCCTCAAGTGGTTAAAGTTCATGGTCAGAGTGTGGGAAAGTGGGGTAAACTGATTTTAACAGTTAATAGCAAAGCCCTCATATATCCTAGAAACAGACAGTATTCGGGGAATGTTCAGGAGAACAGTGGGGAGAATAGGAACAAAAGACCTTGTAGTTTTGGAGAAAATAGGTTTTAAAGTTTTGATAGGAAAAAAGTATATATTTAAATGCGCTTAAATTACAGATGATGTATAAACCTATGAGTAATGTAAATTTACATTTATGAAAAGAAAGAGCAGTGACATCATGACAGGGTTTCCTGGTGGTCATTACGCAGTGAGTACTGACCACCTGGAAACCCTGTGGAAATGTGCCAGCGCTTTGGCCAGGGGTCACTATATATCTGCATTATGGCTGGATAAGGATCCCTGGCAACTTTACCTATTTTTTGACCATTAAAAATGTTTTGTTCAGAGTGTAGGAAATAAAAAAAATGACTTGGGGTCCCCCCTCTCAAGTCTCTTTAACACCTTTTAGATACAAGAATCTGCAGCATCAAAAAACAATGTAGCAGGAAACCAGAAATGTTACAGTGTCTTTTGATGCTGCAGATTCTTGTATTTAATCTTGGTTCGAATTGGTGAAGTGGCGCTCCACTAAGAATCTATATAGAATCTTAACCCCTTGTCCCCCATGCAGGCTGGGATAGCCAGAATGCAGAGCCCCAGCCACAAGAGGCTTTGTACCCTGAGCTATGCCAGCCCGCATGGTCCATGGTATAGGGCGGCTCTGGGGGAGAGGGGCGCTAGGCCTCACCCGGTGCCCTTGTCCAATCCATGGGCTCTTCCCCACTTCCCGTGCTCCAGGAGGAGTTGGGGGCTATCATGGTGGCATCTGGAAGGTGACCCCCTTTTTTGACAGCTGCTACTGCTACGATAAGCAAAACATGCTTAAAAAAAGCGCACTGAAACGCACACTAAAGCACGCACCAACGCATGCGTTTTTATCCTGCGCTTCTACACGTTTCTGAACGCACCCAATGGGAACGAGGCCTAAAATATTTTAATGTTCTAAATTAATTATACATTCTTACCTTTTAATAAATGTTTCTACGCCAATATCGTCTTGTTGCCTTAATTGAAGCTCTCCACTGATTGCCGCCACACACACCACTCCCCCGCACTTCCCTCTGCTATACTTAGTATCGCTGAGAGCCCATCCCTCCTGACGCTGCATCGCTGGCTCCCCCTGTCCTCCCCGCCCCCCCCCCCCCCCCCCCCCCACACCGATCACACCCACCCATTCCAGCACCTAGAGCACTTTCTGAAAAATGTTTCTCTTGTCCCCACTGTTCTCCTTTCCATATCATGATAATTTGGTGTTTCTATCACGTACGGGGGCTTTGCTATTAACCACTAAAGGCGACAGCCATTGATTCTAATGCTAAATGCGACCGCAAACTTTTGACAGGGAAACTCGCATTAAATGCGAACGGGCGATCGGCAGAAGTTCACTGTGAACTTTTTTCCTGGCGAACTATTCTGCCATCACTACTTCCTGCATGTTCCAGATGAGCATTTAATTCCCTGAAGGACTCTGAACACTAACCGGGATGTAAATGTGTTTTATGGTGGCTCAGTCATTAACTAGTTATTGTCCCGGGGGCAGTATATTTATCCACCTCAGGACTTCATCTAAGTCTCAGGGGTGTAAATATACTTACCTCACCGGGATCACCTGCTGCGCGCACTCGTGTTGCGTGCGTTCTCGTCGCCGCCCCTTAGTACACTGATCACGGAGCACAGTTCCCATTCACCAATCAAAATGCCTGTGATCAGTGATCTCATTGATGCTAGTGGTCATTGACAAAAGTGAAAGTAGAGCATACAGGCGTTATTTCTGTAACGTGTATTCAGTACATAGGAGGAATACAGTGGGGGGACCTCTAGTGGCCAAATAGTAAAAGTACACATACATCCTAATGAATAAAAATACATAAAATACACCATACATTAACCCCTTACCTCCCCACTCAATTACCCCACCCCAAAAAAACAATTTTATTACAAAAAGACATTTTAAAAAAATAGTTACCTTTGAGACTCAACTTTTTTTTTTAATATGTATGTCATGAGGGCATATTACTGTTATTTTTGCAAATAAGGGCTTGTAATTAGTGGTAGATGCAAAACTTAAAAATACACCTTTATTTTCAAATAAATAATGCCATACATTGTGATAGGGGCATAATTTAAATGGTGTAATAACCGGGACAAATTGGCAAATAAAATATGTGGGTTTTAATTACAGTAGCATGTATTATTTTAAAACTATTTAGAATTATTAGAATAAAATTATTTTTAGAATAAAATTATTTTTAGCCAAATGTACCACCCAAAAAAGTCTAATTAGTGGCAAAAAACAAGATCTATATCATTTGTTGTGATAAGTAGTGATAAAGTTATTGGGGAATGAAAAGGAGGATCGCTGAAATGTGAAAATTGATCTGGTCCATTAAAGCAGGGCTTTTCAACCCTGTCCTCAAGTACCACCAACAGTACAATTTTTTGGGAAATCAACAGAGGTAGTTAATCAGCTCTGCTGAGACACTAATTATCTCCTGTCAGGTATAGCAGTATTACCCCACCAGCGGAGAGTGCTGCGGCCGCCACTTCCGCGTCTGACGTCACCCGGTGGCGGCCGCATCCTCTCAGACATCTTGCACAGTCCCTGGCAGGACGGGTCTTTCCTCTGCACATCAGATTAGGTCAGCACGCTCGCGGGCGGGGCGGCAGGACCTTTATAATCTGAGGAGACGGGTCAGCTGATCTTGCGGTCAGCTGACACCAACCTGCCAATCACATGCTGCTCTGACTATCCTTTCTGCCTTGTGATTCTGTACCTCTGCCCATCTGATCTTGTTGCCGACTTTTGCTTGAACTTCACTCTGATTCCGCTTGTCGATTCTGTACCTTATCTGCCCGTCTGTTGCCTACCTGATCTGTCTGACTATTCTCACTCACCAGTGGGCCCTCGCCAATGGTGAGGTTACCGCTGTGGTTCTATCTGTAACCTCCATCGCCACTGGTGGGGTTACCGCTGAGAATCTATCAGAAACTTACTGTTTGCACCAGGGCTGTGAAGTCGTAGTCGTGGAGTCGGGCAATTTTGGGTGCCCGGAGTCGGGAAAAAAATGCTCCTACTCCGACTCCTAATGAATTTGTAACTGTAATTAAAATAGAAAATATGATAAAATGTTCTATTTCTCAGATAATAGTCATTAAAAATAATGTGTATATATATACAGTAATAGCTGTACTTAGTCCACAAAAATAAAATAAACCAATCAAAATTAGTTACTTGTGCTGCTTCAATAAAGCAGTCCCCGTATTTTTAAGGTCAGATATACACATCTGATTGTGACTGTACATATGATGTGTACACTGGTATCTCTTATATATACTAAATAACATCTATGCTGTAAGAATAAAGCCTGATGTGTAGCTGTGTCACTAATAGAGATGGTCAATGAGATGGAAATAATTCTGCATTGATGCTGATTTATGCAAATGTATGCACTCCCTTTGCTGATGAAATCAAATAATTTGATATGTTGTTAAAATTTTGTTTGGCGACTACAAATTAAAGGGTACCTGAGACAGATGAAAAGTAAAGTTTTATACATACCTGGGGCTTCCTCCAGCCCCCTTCAGGCTAATCAGTCCCTCGCTGTCCTCCACCACCCGGATCTTCTGCTATGGGTCCTGGTAATTCAGCCAGTCAGCGCTGTCCGGCCGCATGCTGCTCCCACAGCCAGGAACATTCTGCACCTGCGCAATAGTGCTGCACAGGTGTAGTATGCTCCTGGCGGCGGAGTGTGTGCATGCGCACTTCGCCCGACTGGCTCAAGTACCTGGACTCATAGCAGAAGATCCAGGTGGTGGAGGAGGACAACGAGGGACTGATTATCCTGAAGGCGGCTGGAGGAAGCCCCAGGTATGTATAAAACTTCAATTTCATCTGTCTCAGGTTTACTTTGTTACACAGTAGTACTATACTCTACATATGCACTCCCCACAGAGCTGCAGGGAATCCACTGAGAATGTTGTGCACATTGAACACAGAGGTGTTGTCTGTCACCCATAAACCTTGTTCAGATTGTGCATGAAGAATGTGTAATAGAGGAAGAATCTCCTCATTCCCCTGCAGAGTACCTGCACATCACTCTTACATGTACCCACAGTCACATAGCCTAGGGCCTGATAGATGTTCTTTGTTCCGGTTTGTACCTTTTACAAGTACTCTTACCAAGGACTAGTTTTAGTCTAAAGGGAATAAATATATTAGTCTACATACTGTATCCTTCTCACTTCAGTTGTCTTGTAAAATTCCTAAGCATTGGCAGTTAAGAGACGAATTTCACGTTACATACTTTTAATCAACAAAATTGTAATATGCAAATTAGAGGAGTCGGAGTCGAGGAGTCGGAGTCGGTGGAATCCTAAACTGAGGAGTCGGAGTCGGTGGATTTTTGGACCGACTCCACAGCCCTGGTTTGCACCAATCACTACACTTTGTGCAATAAAGCTGGTGACTTTTGTCACGTCTTACTCACCATTTGCTTACTATTTCTGTATTATTGGTGATTCTGCAGATCACCTTATAATCAGATATAGTCTCTGTATTATTGGTGATACTGCAGATCACCACATAATCAGAAATCTGTTATCCTGCTGACACTAATTGTTACACCTCACCTGCGCATGTTTGTGGTTTCCTACAAAACATGTACTGTTGGTAGTACTTGAGGACAGGGTTGAAAAGCCCTGCATTAAAGGAAAAACCCATTAGTAGTGAACTAGTTAAATCTTTTGCGCAACAAGCATCTCAGACATGCAATGTATACCCAGTGTGAGAACTTCCCTATAAATATGACTCCTGTTCAGGGTCCACCATCTAACCAGCTTATTTCAGCTCTGTATAATATGATACTGCCACCCTCAGCCAGCCCCCATGCTGCCTCCTGCCGGACGGCCTGGGAGAGGGATGTAGGGAATAGTTCAGAGGATGAGTGGGATTTGACACTGGATAGAGTACTGTACTTATACGTTATACACCAAGCCTACCTTTCTCCAGTATCCATATTGGAATTTACACCCGGCACGCTGCCTAACTGCCACAACTGCTTCACAGAATGAGGTTCCTCTTTGCACATGATGTGGACCTGTCCTCAGGTTATCACATATTGGGCGCTAGTCATCTATTTCCTCAATGACTATATGGGCTGCCCCAAAGGTGTGCCTTCTAAATATATTTCCCCAATCCTTTACTGGAAAATTCCTGATACAATTTGCTATAGAGACGCGTCACATAGCTCGCTAACTCCTCACCAAGTGTTGGAGACTTACCACAGCGCCATCGTGCACTGAGTGGGTCAGGTCTGTGAATCAGATGCTTCCCCTCCACAAGGCAGTATATCACCGCAGAGGTACCCAATCTAATGTGACCAAATCTGCTCTACCTGGATAAATTCCCCACACACTAAGTTATAATATATCCCCTATACTGAGTACTCATCACTGTTATTAATCTCCAGCTGACATCCGAGCTCCTTCATATTACTGCTGGTTATTTTGTATCCTCTAAGGCAACTGTTAATGTTCACGACTGTTTTATATTTCTTTATATCTGTCTAAAAGTAAGCCAAGTGCTTGACGTTTATATGTATCCTGATGTGCCTATTCCAGGCCTCTAATGTATCATCTGACACTTTGTTGTACTCTCTCACTAATGTGTATTTGCCTTACTTCTTCAATAAACTTGGCTACTTAAGCAAAAAATGTTTTATGGTTGTAATTAATCATATTTCCTCATGGAAGATGCTCTTATCCTGTTTCTACTACATCATCATGTCTGTTACTCTATGTGAGGTTGTGTTCCCCTGCAGGCCCCATTAACACTTAAAAGCGCAAACCGTCGGACGATTACCGCTGGCATTTTGCGGGTGTGAGTTTTCCGTGATTTAATGCGGAAATTTCACTGGACACTGCAGCAATGTTTCCGCAATTGCGTTTAGCACTTCTATAGCACTGAAACGCAATCGCCGGGAAATATCCTGAAAATGGTGCAGGCTACACGATTGCGTTTGGCGATTTGCATTAATCGCCGGCGATTAACACAAATCGCCCAAATAAGAACAGGCCTATAGGGTATTATAGCACTAGCGCTTTAAAAAGTGCTAGCGCCAAAACGCTCTAGTGTGAATGGGCCCTTAGACTATCATTTGCATTGCCTGGCGGGGGGACATCGCACTATTATTTAAAATAGACCTGAACTCAGATCTTCCGCTCTGCTCTAAAAGATAAGCAACAGCATAATAACATTTAAAGAAAACCATTTATTTTTTACAGAGGGTACAAATTCTGCAGGTACTATGCAGTGTGTCTACTTCCTGCTTTCAAGGAAATAGCCCAGGGTTATCATCCTTTCTTTACAAATTAGCTGTTTTGCGGACGCAGTCGGCTGACACAGCTGAGAGAACAAATACACTTGTCACAGATGAGGATGAATTAGACCGGCTAAACTCTCTAAATGCATACAGGGGGCATTCCTATTTTCCTTCTGGCCAGTGCAAGAGTTCAGGTCCACTTTAAGCACACAGACAATTAGATAAAAAAACAGGCGGGAGGGGGGGTAAATACAGAATAGGAAATACTGCAGTGTAGTAGTTTGTATGTACTGGTATACCTATAAAAGACGAGATGGGATATACAGTGGAGGAAATAATTATTTGACCCCTCACTGATTTTGTAAGTTTGTCCAATGACAAAGAAATGAAAAGTCTCAGAACAGTATCATTTTAATGGTAGGTTTATTTTAACAGTGGCAGATAGCACATCAAAAGGAAAATCGAAAAAATAACCTTAAATAAAAGATAGCAACTGATTTGCATTTCATTGAGTGAAATAAGTTTTTGAACCCCTACCAACCATTAAGAGTTCTGGCTCCCACAGAGTGGTTAGACACTTCTACTCAATTAGTCACCCTCATTAAGGACACCTGTCTTAACTAGTCACCTGTATAAAAGACACCTGTCCACAGAATCAATCAATCAAGCAGACTCCAAACTCTCCAACATGGGAAAGACCAAAGAGCTGTCCAAGGATGTCAGAGACAAAATTGTAGACCTGCACAAGGCTGGAATGGGCTACAAAACCATTAGCAAGAAGCTGGGAGAGAAGGTGACAACTGTTGGTGCGATTGTTCGAAAATGGAAGGAGCACAAAATGACCATCAATCGACCTCGCTCTGGGGTTCCACGCAAGATCTCACCTCGTGAGGTGTCAATGGTTCTGAGAAAGGTGAAAAAGCATCCTAGAACTACACGGGAGGAGTTAGTGAATGACCTCAAATTAGCAGGGACCACAGTCACCAAGAAAACCATTGGAAACACATTACACCGCAATGGATTAAAATCCTGCAGGGCTCGCAAGGTCCCCCTGCTCAAGAAGGCACATGTGCAGGCCCGTCTGAAGTTTGCCAATGAACACCTGAATGATTCTGTGAGTGACTGGGAGAAGGTGCTATGGTCTGATGAGACCAAAATAGAGCTCTTTGGCATTATCTCAACTCGCTGTGTTTGGAGGAAGAAAAATGCTGCCTATGACCCCCAAAACACTGTCCCCACCGTCAAGCATGGGGGTGGAAACATTTTGCTTTGGGGGTGTTTTTCTGCTAAGGGCACAGGACAACTTAATCGCATTAACGGGAAAATGGACGGAGCCATGTATCGTGAAATCCTGAACGACAACCTCCTTCCCTCTCACAGGAAACTGAAAATGGGTCGTGGATGGGTGTTCCAGCACGACAATGACCCAAAACATACAGCAAAGGCAACAAAGGAGTGGCTCAAGAAGAAGCACATTAAGGTCATGGAGTGGCCTAGTCAGTCTCCGGACCTTAATCCAATAGAAAACCTATGGAGGGAGCTCAAGCTCAGAGTTGCACAGAGACAACCTCGAAACCTTAGGGATTTAGAGATGATCTGCAAAGAGGAGTGAACCAACATTCCTCCTAAAATGTGTGCAAACATGGTCATCAATTACAAGAAACGTTTGACCTCTGTGCTTGCAAACAAGGGTTTTTCCACTAAGTATTAAGGGCCATATCCTATTCAAGGTGATAAGTAGCTTGCAGATGCGAGCTACTTATCACCTTGCCATCGCGCGAGGATTACCGGCAAATCCTATTGCCCATATCCTTCGCGCGATGGCGATCGTTAGGGAGCATTACTCAGGCGAAAGCCTGAGCGATGCTCCCTTTTACCGAGCGATGGGGAGTGAGGTTTACGCTGTGGTGCTGTCCATCAGCACCACGGCCTCACTCCCCACACATGCGCACTGGCCCGCCGCCATCTTCCGCCGCTGCATCTGGGGGTCTCCTTTAATAAGGAGACCCCCAGAGCTCCCCGTCGGGTCGCCGCACAGTTTAGAATCCCCCACGCAGCTCTGCACCGGCACCCCTGCATACATACCGCCGCAGATCACCCGCCGCCTCTCGCCGCAAAATCCGTCGCGTAATTACAGTGTATCTAACACTGTAATTACTGTCGGCATAGAAGGAGCCCGGGCAAAGCATCTTTGAATCTGAAGCCGGGGCTCCCCATTGGTCCGCTGTCTGAGCCATTTTATTGGTTTAGACAGAGGACCAATGGGGAGCCCAGGCTGCAGATTCAAAGATGCTTTGCCCGGGCTCCTTCTATGCCGACAGTAATTACAGTGTTAGATACACTGTAATTACGCGACGGATTTTGCGGCGAGAGGCGGCGGGTGATCTGCGGCGGTATGTATGCAGGGGTGCCGGTGCAGAGCTGCGCGGGGGTTTCTAAACTGTGCGGCGACCCGACGGGGAGCTCTGGGGGTCTCCTTATTAAAGTAGACCCCCAGATGCAGCGGCGACGACGTGCGTTAGCTAGTTTAGACCTGCTTTTTGCAGGTCTAAGCTAACGCTCATGTCTGCCGGGAAGCATCGCTTCCCGGAGACATGATAAGGGTAATTGGATTCGGTGTTAAGAACTCGCTGGGCGATTATATCGCCCAAGCGAGTTCTTTTCCGCCTGGGGGGTCTAAAGTTTTATTAGATTAGGCGATGCCCCCATCGCCTAAGTTAAGAACTCGCCAGTGCTTAGCGCTGGCGAGTTCAGCAATAGAATATGGCCCAAAGTCTTTTATTGTTAGAGGGTTCAAAAACTTATTTCACTCAATGAAATGCAAATCAGTTGCTATCTTTTATTTAAGGTTATTTTTTCGATTTTCCTTTTGATGTGCTATCTGCCACTGTTAAAATAAACCTACCATTGAAATGATACTGTTCTGAGACTTTTCATTTCTTTGTCATTGGACAAACTTACAAAATCAGTGAGGGGTCAAATAATTATTTCCTCCACTGTATGTGTAAAAATTGCTGTGATTTGGTCCGAGAAATTTGTAAATAAATGTTGAGTGGGGTGAAAAATATACAGGGGGCAAAACCCCCAGTGATGACATCAATATTCCAATCAATAATCACTCCATAGGCCATTTGTGGGGAGTAAATAAACAGGACGCCCACTAATAAGACATGTGCATGAGCTTTACTGTTGTAATCAAACCAGGAAGTAAACCCCAAAGTAAAGCTCCCCTAAGGAAAGAGAGGAGCAATGCCCCATGAGGCCATCACACCCCGTCATGTAAGGATCAGCATGTCAGTGTTACCTGGCGTATGTAAGCCCACACTCCGTGCCATGACAGCAGCCCTTGGGTCTAAGCTGGTGAGCTTACTTCAAATAAAGGAAGTGAAGTATACAGGAAGTGATGTATAGCATGGCATCTCCGAACCATGGTCTCTTCTCTCACCCCTGTGGGCCACCACTGATCTGGAGGTCTCAGTATGCTGGCGGCCAGCACAGCCAGGGGAACTAGAGGGGTAGAGTGCAGAGCGACTCCTGGTCTGTGCGAGTGAGCAGATGGGCAGCACAGATCAGTGCAAGCAGGCAGAGGGGCATCAAGGGTGAGGACTAGCAAATGCCACATCCCCGCCCCAGGCTTCCCGGCGTCCAAGGCACGGGCCTTTGTAGCCTTCCTATAAATCCCCACCGGGTGAAATGTGTATACGTAATGTACCCTTTACCCATTCCCACAAAGGGTTACAAGTAAAAATAAAAATACCCCAGATACAGCTCTATGGGCTTGATTCATTAAGCTTAATTTCAGCAGCATGAGTTAAAAATCATTTGCGCACGCTACACATTGTTGTGCTACATAGCGTGTGCTGCTAATTAACGTGTGCACCTTTGGCTCTACCAGCCGCTCCAATCCTGCCCTGAGCCCCGTCGGGTCCTGTAGCTTTTTAGGACATGATCCCTGCACTTTGGCCCAGTAGGCTGCCTGTCACTTGAAAGGCATCCTTTTGGGTCAATCAAAGTGCCGAAATCACGCCCTAAGATGCTACAGGACCCGAAGGTGCTCAGGGTGAGATTAACCCCTTCCCGACTGCTTAACAGCGATAGGTGTCGGGAAGGTGGCAGCCCCAGGACCGCCTAACGTGAAAGATGTCAAGAGCGGTGGGCGGGGCTTTGCAGGGAACGCATGTTCCCTGACATGACACAGCAGTGCAGCTTATTGAACAGATGATTAGAGCCCTACATCTGATTATACTTAATAATAAATACTTACAGTTATTGCACCATCTCATGCCAATATCATGTAGATCCCGATTCAAGAGCTCCCAATGCACGTCTGCACACGCTACTCCTCACCCACACTATGCTGACCATCTCCCCCAATGCACGTCTGCACCCGCTGCTCCCCCACCACACTGTGCTGACCATCTCCCCCAATGCACGTCTGCACACGCTGCTCCCCCACCACACTGTGCTGACCATCTCCCCCAATGCACGTCTGCACACACTGCTCCCCCACCACACCGTGCTGACCATCTCCCCCAATGCACGTCTGCACATGCTGCTCCCCACCACACTATGCTGACCATCTCCCCCAATGCACGACTGCACATGCTGCTCCCCCACCACACTATGCTGACCATCTCTCCCAATGCACATCTGCACATGCTACTCCCCCGCCACACTATGCTACCCATCTCCCCCAATGCATGTCTGCACACCCTTCTCCCCCACCACACTGTGCTGACCATCTCCCCCATGCACGTCTGCACACACTGCTCCCCACCACACTGTGCTGACCATCTCTGCCAATGCATGTCTGCACACGCTGCTCCCCCACCACACTGTGCTGACCATCTCCCCCCAATGCACGTCTGCACATACTGCTCCCCAAAACACTATGCTGACCATCTCCCCAATGCACGTCTGCACACGCTGCTCCCCCACCACACTATGCTGATCATCTCTCCCAATGCATGTCTGCACACGCTGCTCCCCCACCACACTATGCTGATCATCTCTCCCAAAGCATGTCTGCACACGCTGCTCCCCCACCACACTGTGCTGACCATCTCTCCTAATGCACGTCTGTACATGCTGCTCCCCCACCACACTGTGCTGACCATCTCCCCCAATGCAGGTCTGCACATGCTGCTCCTCCACCACACTGTTCTGACCATCTCCCATGGCAGAGAGTTTATCATGTTTAGCAGCAGCCTCTGAAAATTTGTGGTGATTGGGACACCACAGTGGAAGATACCAGGCCACAATTATTTTTCCAAAAAGTCGATACCCTTAACTGTACCGTGATGTTGAAAGGCGAGTGGTGTCATCTCTGGCACACAGGATTGGGTCAAGGGTCCATCTGACCATGGATGCCTGGTCTGCAAAGCACGGACAGGGCAGGTATATTACTTATACGGCACATTGGGTAAACCTGCTGAACGCTGGCAAGCCTGGAGTACGTGGCTGTGCAGCGGAGTTGGTAACAACACCACGGCTTGCATGCAGGCCTGCTGCCACCTCCTCTTCTTCTCCTTCTCCTCCTACATCCTTTTCGCTGTCGTCCTCCTGATCAGCTGAGTCCTACTCTACTGCTACGCTTTCCTCGCCAACTGCACACCCCCAGCTCCCCAGGGCCTATTCCGCATGCCAGGTAAGACTGTGTCACGCCATCTTGGACATGTCTTGCATCAAAGCTGAGAGTCACACCAAGGACCAGCACTCCTGGCCGCTTTGAACAAACAGGTGGTTCAGTGGCTGACCCCACACCAACTGGAGATCAGCAAAGTGGTGTGTGACAACAGAAGCAATCTCTTGTCGGCTTTGAGTTTGGGCAAGTTCACACGTGCCCTGCATGCCACATGTGCTGAATCGTATAATCCAACGATTTGTGTGTAAGGAGGTCCTGAAGCAGTCCAGGAAGGGGTGTGGGCATTAGAGTGGCCCGAACGGTTCGACCACAAACTTATTCGTGCGAACTTTGGTGGTTTGCGTTTGCGGTGAACTGCAAACTATATATGCATGTTTGACCCGCCCCCTATACTACATCATTAGGGTCAACTTTGACCCTCTACATCACAGTCAGCAGACACAGGGTACCCATCAGGCTACACTCCCTCCTGGAGCTCCCCCCCCCCCCCTTTATAATAGGCAGGTAGTGTCAGCCTTTTCACTCACTCATGTGGCTGCAGTAATTAGAGACATACTGTAGACATAGGGGAAGCTTAGTTACTAGTTAGGCTCTTGTGTTAGGCTTATTAGCTTGCTCCTTGCTGATACTGCTAAAAAGCAACCCTCGACAGCTCTTTTGAGAGCTAATGTTGTTCTTGTGATCTATTATTTTTTGCTTACACAGCCCTGTCAGTCAGTCTTAGCTGGCCCGTGGCCCCTTGGTAATTCCTACTGTGCCACTGCCAGGCCCAGCACATTCAGTGACTACCTGTGTGTGTGACAGCTGCACATTTGTAATACCAATCACTGCATACCTGCCTGTTCAGTGCACCTACCTACCTACGTGAGAGCACGCATTGTTATATACCACCAGTCACTGCACCTGTTCACGGTACCTGTGTGTGTGTGAGACAGGTGCACATTTGTAATACCAATCACTGCATACCTGCCTGTTCAGTGCACCTACCTACGTGAATGCACACAGTGTAATATACCACCAGTCACTGCACCTGTTCATGGTACGTGTGTGTGTGACAGGTGCACATTTGTAATACCAATCACTGCATACCTGCCTGTTCAGTGCACCTACCTACGTGAGCGCACGCATTGTTATATACTATCAGTCACACAGTTGCATGAATGGCAGACTTGCCCTCCATAACAGATTCTCGTTATAGGCAAGTGGTGTCATCTCTGGCCCACAGAGTTGGGTCAAGGGTCCATCTGACCACAGATGCCTGGTCTGCAAAGCACGGTCAGGGCAGGTACATTACTTATACAACACAATGGGTCCTTCCTTGGATGTGTGGTGGTAGCCGTTTCTCAGGCTCCTGTCAGAATTCTAGCGGTTTTATTTATGCAGGAAAAAGCTGTCATAAGTATATGGTTTAAGCTTTAATGTTCTATGCAAAATTTCAATGTGAACTGTAAAGTTATAGTACTTCTTTAATATTGCTATGTGACATCTGAGCATATTTTAGGCTGTAAAGCTTATGAGAAGATTTTAACTTGCAAGCTGGAAGATTGTTGATGTACTGGTTACAAGAAGCCAAAACATTCTTTGTTAATGTCAAGGTTAGACTGCACAGTATGTGTAAGACAGAATGCTGGTTTAAAACTCACATTACTGCAGTAATTATAAATGTACATAATTATTACACACAGATATTATTAATCTAAATATTAATGATCAATACAGTCCTTCTAAAGAAAGGAATAGTTATTGTTAAACCCTATATAATAGAATCTATTACTCTGAAAAATATTTACAAGCTGTATTCTACCCGTGAAAGATGACAGTAAAACATTCTCGTAGGATTGTTTTGGTTCTGGAAGAATTGTTGACGGGCTTTAGTCTCAGCGAGCTGATAACACATGATGTTTTGGGAACAAGTTATATAAATATTAAACAAAGAAGTTGTTTTCCCAATTAGTTAAAGACAATTCCATGATGACACCTGGCGGTCTTATGAAATCAACATTATTAATACTGATTGTTATTTGTTATGAAATGCTGACCTCTGCCGGTGGACATTATATTTCTTCATCAGAAAGACAAATATATGGAAAATGATTTTATATTATTAAGATTTAATATGTAATTATTTCTTATATGATTAATTGTTTTAAGAAGAATTATATAATAAGCTTTATATTTAAATAAGTATATTAGAAGGGGGCATGGCCACGACGGAGACCAGGGAGGACGTGTGAACCCTGAGCTCCAGCTTCGGTGGAGAAATAGCAGCTCAAATCATCACAGATCAGCACAACACAAGCATGACAGAGGAGATGGAGCTTGAGACAGACCCCTCCAAGAAGCGTAAATCATACAAGACAAAGAAGTTCACGGACTTCTTCACAGAAAAGACACAGAGGGCAGCACGAGGTTATCAAGATGGCGCTGGGAGACAGACACACGCAGCAGACCACAGGCAAAATGAATGGAGAGAAGAACCAGAGAAACAACATTCCACAGTCTGGTGAGTGCTCTCCCCCGATGACCTCCCTCCCTGCAGAGATCAATCAAGCTCAGTCCCCCTCTAATAGCCCAGCAAGACAACGTCCACGCATTGAGAGCTCAGAGGACTGTGCACAGGAGATAGGCCCAGTGCATCCAAATACATCACCCCCTACTGACATCCTGGCCTTCCCTGCATCAGAACAAGCAGCCTCCCAGACATTTATTAAGGAGATCTTGCTATCCTTCAGAGCAGACTTACTCTCCAGCTTCTCTAGCATGCAGGCTTCCTTACAACAAGAGATTGCTTCACTAGGCACAAGAGTGGATGCATCTGAATACAAAATATCTGACATAGTTAAAGAGCACAATGCTATGGTAGATGTAACTGAGCAGCACACTAAAGATATTGCCTGGCTTAAAACCAAATCATCTGATATGGAGGATCGCTCCAGGCGAAACAACATAAAACTGAGAGGCATACCAGAATCAGTTACCACTGGGGAGTTAAGAGGTTATGTCACAAAATTTGCTAAGACTGTACTGCCTGATGTGTCACCTATAGAACTGACAATCGACAGAGTACATCGCCTGCCAAAACCCTCTCACCTCCCGGATCATATTCCCAGGGATGTAATAGCTAGATTCCTCTTCTTTCAAACCAAAGATGAACTTTTAGCAGCTCTCAGGAAACCTGACCAACTCCCAGAACCCTACTCTAAGATCCAGCTGTTTAACGACCTCTCCCAGGCCACACTACAGCAGAGGAGAAGTCTGCAACCGTTATCCAAAGCTCTGAGAGATGCACAAATACCATACAAGTGGGGATTCCCAACTAAACATATATTTTCCTACCTCAATAAACAACATGTGATTATCTCTCACACAGAAGGTACAGCTCTCCTTAACCTTCTTGGCGGTAACCCCGAACGTAGTTCGGGGTAAGCCGCCGGAGGGTGCCGCTCAGGCCCTGCTGGGCCGATTTGTTTAATTTTTTTTTTGCTGGACGCAGCTAGCACTTTGCTAGCTGCGCCAGCACCCCGATCGCCGCCGCCGCGCGCCCGATCGCCGCCATCCGGTGCGGCGCGCGGCCCCCCCCCCCAGACCCCGTGCGCTGCCTGGCCAATCAGTGCCAGGCAGCGCCGAGGGGTGGCCCGGGACTCCCAATGACGTCCCGACGTCGGTGACGTCATCCCACCCGTCGCCATGGCGACGGGGGAAGCCCTCCAGGAAATCCCGTTCTTTGAACGGGATTTCCTGATCGGAGATCGCCGAAGGCGATCGAAGAGGGCGGGGGGATGCCGCTGAGCAGCGGCTATCATGTAGCGAGCCCTGGGCTCGCTACATGATATAGAAAAAAATAAATAAAAAGAAAACTGCCGCGCTGCCTCCTGGCGTATTTTTTTATACCGCCAGGAGGGTTAAGAAACTGCAAATCCGCATCCCGGAAACCAGCAAGTGACTTATCGCTAAATTTCACAACTCCATCTCCTACTTAAAACAGCAATAGATCTGTATACCAGGGATATCCACCACCGAGCACGGCCATTTTGATGACACCCATTCCTGATATAGGGAACATTATCTTCCTTGCAATATACGCTATTGCACTACACCCCAAGATGAAGTGTAGAATCGTGGACTCATATTCCACACTACTTAGTTTGTTTTGTTTTATATTTATGTGGTTATTGTTAAGTTTTTGTTCATGTATGACTCACTCTCCCATCCTCAAGAATGTAACTATTAATGCACTACTTTACTTATCTATATACTCTATAAGGGTGATTTGCAAAGTGAATCTCTACACACTAATTATTGTCTATGGCTAACCCAGTTAATACTATTAAACTAACTTCACTCAATGCTCGAGGTTTAAACTCCCCCTTTAAAAGAAAACTTCTCTGGTCGGATGCCCGCTCCAAACGATCTGACATTCTCTTAGTGCAAGAGACACATTTATTAAATAGTGACACAAAGTACTGCACAAACCCTAACTTTCCCCTGATTTACCACAGCACCTTTACCAAAAGGAAAAGAGGAGTCCTATTAGCATTCCACAAAAATCTCAAAGTAACAACTACCTCTATGGAAATAGACAACGGAGGTAGATTCATAATTTTTGTAGGTCACATTAACAACCATCCACTAACCATTGTGGCCTTATATGCCCCCAATATAGCACAACGCCATTTCCTCCAGAAATTGATGACAAAGGTAAACAAAATCAAATCTGGCCACCTCATACTAGGAGGCGACTTCAATGCATGCGTTTCAAATATAGACTCCTCCTCCAGCAGGAAATCCCTTTTACCACTCTTAGAGAAAACCTTAAGATGGAATGATCTTTTCGATCCCTGGCGAGTATTGCATACCACTGATAAAGAGTAAACACATTTCTCTATTGTGCACGAATCACACTCCCGAATAGACTACTTTCTGACAGATAGATTCCTACTACAGGAAGTGATAACCACATCCATAGATTGCATTACCTGGTCAGATCATGCCCCTATACATATGGTTATTAAAGACACCCTAAACCCACCTAGACCTAAAACCTAGAAAATGAATCAAGCAATCTTAACAGATCCCAATCTTATTCCCACATACTCAAAATCAATTCAAAAACTTCTTTGATATAAATTCCACTCCTGACGTCGGTGAACAAATGATATGGTCAGCTCACAAAGCTTATATGCGCGGTCTCTATATTAAATTCAGTGCAAGACAAAAAAAAGAGAGACAAAAAATATAATGACCTCATACAACGTATACATGACCTTGAGAGACTCCACAGGCAGAATAATGACAGTGCTACTTATAAACAACTATTTCTATTACGACAAGAACTCCGCGATCTACTATTGTACAAATATGAGTATAATTTACAAAGAGCTAAAACTAACTACTACTCACAAAGTAACAAAGCGGGGAAATTTCTTGCGAATGTGATAAAAGCAAGACAGATTAAATCCGCAATACATGCAATTACTCACCCTAAAACCAAAGAAAAAATCATAAATCCTAAAGATATTGCAAACGCCTTTAAAGACTACTACACACAATTGTACAACCTACAAACAGACTCACAAACGGCCCAACCTTCACCTATGTCCATTGACAATTATCTATCCACTATTGACCTACCCACCCTCTCACAATACTAACTAACAGACCTCAACAGACCCTTTACAGAAGGAGAAGTTGAAAAGAACATTAAGTCCCTCAAAAGAAACAAAGCACCAGGACCAGACGGGTTCCTTAATGAATACTATATTTTATTCTCAAAGGAACTAACCCCAACCTTAACTAAACTATTTAACACATTTATGCTAGGCACTATCATCCCGAAGGAATATCTCGAAGCCACCATATCAGTCATTCCTAAACCAGACAAAGACCACACATGTACAACCAACTACAGACCGATATCTTTGCTCAACGCTGATATTAAATTATACGCAAAAATAATAGCAAGACGCCTTATGGAAATCACCCCTATACTACTAAAAACAGACCAAGTAGGCTTCACTAAGGGAAGACAAGCGCCTGATGGCACCAGGCGGATGATGAATATTTTACGTCACATTGAGCTCTGTCGAACGCCTTCTCTGCTCCTTACATTGGATGCCGAGAAGGCGTTCGACAGAGTCCACTGGGGTTTTTTAAGGGCAACTCTAGTTAAATTTGGCCTACAAGGCCCCATACTGACAGCTATAATGGCGCTATACAATAACCCATCTGCTAGAGTTAATGCCACAGGCTTCCTATCTGACCACTTTAGTATAACCAACGGTACAAGACAAGGCTGCCCGCTCTCACCAATAATATTTGTATTACTCATGGAAACCCTAGCACAAAGAATTAGACAGTCACCAAACATTCAAGGTATTACAATTGGCAAGGATCAACACATTATCAGCCTATTTGCAGATGATGTGGCTTTAGTACTTACAAACCCCTTACATTCCCTGACACACCTTACCAAAGAACTACAAGAATTTTCCAATGCTTCCTACTACAAGCTCAACCAGCATAAATCCTATGTTCTTGGCCTCAACTTGCCCCCAAATATTAAAACTGCCATCCAAAAAAAGTTTACATTTCCATGGGCAGACTTGGCTGTACAGTACCTGGGTATACAATTGACAACAAGAGCATCTGACTTATTCCAATACAACTTTATACCTCTGTTGGAAAAGGTCAAAAAAGAGTGTTCGACTTTTAAAAAATTCTACCTCTCATGGTCAGGCAAGTTATCAGCCTTTAAGATGTTTTTATTACCAAAAATCCTTTACCTATTTCGCACAATCGCAATACCTATCAAAAATACGTACTTTAAAGACCTCCAAAAAAGTATAAATCACTTTATTTGGAATGGGAAGAAATCTCGTATATCACATTCCATCTTAATCCTGCCAAAGAAAATGGGTGGGATTGGCCTCCCTGATATAAAAGCCTATTATTATGCATGCAACTTAGAATCTGTTAACTCCTGGTGGACGAACTCTGAAGGAAAAAAATGGGTATCTATGGAAGGTAAACTGCTTAAAAATGAACTGAGAGATGTGCTCTCTAGCATAATCCTAGGACATGGACCACCTAAAACAAACTTTCTAACGATTCAATCCACATTACTAGCATGGGAGTATTACCTCAAACACCCACCGCATGATGAGATCTGTGTAAAACCCAACATTCACATATCCACAATGCAAATCCTAATTCAAGGCATTAATATTGCTGAGGTAGAAGATTCTGGGATCTCGACCTTAAATGAGCTCTATTCAAATTCACTTATTAAAACCTTCTCTGAAATATTAACTGAATACAATATTTCTACCAAAGCAAGATTCGCATGCTACAAACTAATCAGTTTTTTAAGATCTAAGCAAATCTCTATACCAGAGTTGAATAGTGGAATTGTAACTATGCTAAACACAAAAAAAAGCAATACAAGGCTCCATAACAATATGGTACAACGATCTAATCGCACCTTCTGTTTCTCCTCTTAATAAATATGCACAAGTTTGGTCATACGACCTATCCTCACAAATTGACAGTGCACAAATAGTCTCTGCTATCAGATCAGTTACTAAGCTTTCTAAATGCAATACCCACTGGGAACTATTTATTAAGATAATTACCAGATGGCACCTAACACCCAGGAAAATAGCGCAATTCAACCCCACCCTATCCCGAAAATGCTGGAAATGCGCTACACAGGTAGGCACATTAGTCCACATGTTTTGGGATTGTCCCTCAAGTAAAATGCTATGGTGTGCCGTAGAATCATATATTAAGCAAACCATTGCCCCTAATTTTCTACTTACACCACGTATGGCACTCCTACATTTAGACTACAAAGAAATAGACCCCATACACAAATCCCAGATATGTCATCTGATATTAACTGCACAATCTATGATTACTAAGAACTGGAAATATGCTGAGCCTCTCTTATTTTCCAATCTCCTTAGCACATACAAGCAACATATGATGATGGAAACACGCTTAAGGTCGAGATTACTAGAATTTAACAGAACACCCAGTTAAAATGCCTTTAAGATAAATCAGTGTAGCCATATACATGTATTCGAATGTACAGCTAAGTGTTCTCTAATCATAAAATGAGTGAGTCACCTGTTCACCTGTTTATATGTTACCTAGTTGTTGTTGCTATAATCTACTAGTATGATTAGTTAGAAGGTTGAAATCACCTTTATCGTTTAACACAAATTTTTTATTGATGAAATTCACATAGCTTAAACAACTGAATAAGAGATAGTGCATGATCAATGTATTTTAAACACATACAAATGTCTCTTATGAAAAACAAAAGGGAAAGCAATGTGAGTAGTAAAAAATTATGACATATTGGTATCATTCTAATAGTAATTATTTCTGCTCATATCGAAATGATATTTAAAGCTATGGAGACTTATAATACTCTAGCTCAAGGGAGAGCAATATAGAAAAATAGAAAACTGAGTAAGAAGGAAAAAAAAACAAAAGGGATAGAGAGATAGGTCTATTTATGTGGGTCTGTCCATTTGTCTATTATCTGGTATTTTAAGATGTAGTTTCTTCAGGTCCTGGTTGATAGAGCAGATATCTATTATAATCATGGAGGGTTGTAGTTCAGGAAGTATGTTTCCCATGGATCCCATATTTTATCATACTTGGATTCTGTGTCTCGCAGTATAGCTGTTAAAAGTTCCATCAGTTTAGTCCATCTAATTTTGGCCATAATTGCGGTAGTTGAAGGAATAGAGAGACTTCGCCAGTGTGAAGCCAGGGCGAGTCTGGTAGCCGTCAAAATATGGGTTATTAGTCTCATGGTGTGTTTTTTGGTTTTAGGAATGGGTTTACCTAGCAGCATATATATAGGATCCATGGGAATATGAGTACCCGTTACGTTTAGGATCAAGGTTTGAATTTCTATCCATAGAGGTTGAATGACAGGGCAGGCCCAGTAGATGTGTTCAAGTGTGCCTATATGTCCACAACCCCTCCAACAAGTATTAGGGAGTTCATGGTAGATCTTAGCCAATACTTCAGGGGTTCTGTACCATCTAAACAGTATCTTGTAAATGTTTTCTTTTATCTGTGTGCACATAGAAGTATGTTTGGCGTTTTCCCATATAGAGGACCAATCCTCCAAGCTTATGGGTCGGCCTAAGGCTTTTTCCCATCTTGTCATGTAAACATGCTTGGGTTTAATGGAGCCAGATTTATCAAGTAACAGAGTGTATATTGATGAGATGAGGCCTTTTTGATGCCCTTTGTGATCACATAGACGTTCAAATGGGGTATATTCGAGTAAGGGACTTTTGCCTTTGGAGAGGGATCTTAGAAAATGATAGGTTTGATTATACTCCATAGTGAGCTTAGCTGTGAGTTGTATTTTGTCTTCTAGTTTTTCTTTAGTCACAATATTTCCCGATAGTACATCTATCCAGTTGCTGAAGTTAGTGTATTTAAGAGTATACCATCTAGCCATAAAGTCTTCTGCCATCCCAGGGATAAAGGCTGGATTTCCCAATATGGGATATAGTGGAGATATGGGGGATCTAAGATTGGCCGTTTTTGCAGTTGCCCGCCATATTTGTAGGGTAAATTTGATGGTAGGGAGTAGCTGGTCGGTAGGGATCTTAGGTGGAATCTGGGGCCAAATTAATGCTGGGAGGGACATTGGGAAGATGCTCATTGCTTCAATGAGACCCCATTTGGTATATACCTTAAGGTCGGACCATTCAGAGAGTTGCCTTAATTGAGCCGCCTGGTAGTACAGTTTTAGGTTGGGTAATCCTAGACCTCCTTGTTCCCGAGATGCCATTAGAATAGTAGAGTTAATTCTGGGATGGGAATTGTTCCAAACAAATTTTAAAAAGGCACGTTGTAGTATTCTGAGTTGTGAGGGTGGTACTCTAACAGGGAGGGTCTCAAATAAATATAATAGCCGCGGTAATATGTTCATTTTGAGGGAATATATTCTGCCAATCCATGATATTTTAAAAGCAGTCCATTTGTGCAAATCTGAGAGTATAGACTGAATTAGAGATGGGAAATTCGCTTTATATAGGGTAGAATAAGAGTGGGTTAGGTTGATACCTAAATATTTAATGGCCTGTGTCTTCCAATTATAATGGAAAGAGCTTTGTAAGATATCGAGTGAGTTTTGTGGGATCTTGATAGGGAGAGCTTCAGTTTTTTCTTGATTGAGTTTGAAGCCTGAGATGGACTCAAATTTCCTTAGTATAGTATGTAGTATGGGGAGTGAGGTGAGAGGCTGAGTCAAGGTTAACAGGATGTCATCCGCGAAAAGCGAGATTTTATATTCTCTGGTTCCTTGTTTAACTCCTGTGATGTCTGGGTTCTGTCGTATTGCACACGCCAGTGGTTCGATACTAAGGGCGAATAATAAAGGGGAGAGGGGGCATCCCTGGCGTGTACCATTAAGAATGGGAAAAGGTATTGGGGATGCAAAGGGTAGTTTAACTGAGGTGGATGGGGAAGAATAGAGGAATCTTATTAAGGTTAGGAAAGGTCCGCTAAATCCCTGATGTTCCATAACTTTGAACAAGAATGACCAGGAAAGCCTATCAAAGGCCTTCTCTGCGTCCAAACCCAGGAGCAGAGAGGGCCGGTTGGACCTGTTCATTAGTTCTATCAGATTGATTGCTTTCCTCGTATTATCACCTGCTTGACGGCCCATTATAAAGCCCACTTGGTCATTGTTGATCATAGTTGTGAGGATCGGGTTCAGGCGATTAGCTAAAGTTTTTGTAATAATTTTAAGGTCAGCATTCAAGAGGGATATTGGGCGGTAGCTTTGTGGGAGTTGTGGATCTTTCCCTTCTTTAGGGATCATAGTGATTAGGGAGTTTAAGAATGACTGAGGAACAGTTTGCCCATCCATAAGTGTGTTGGCTAATATGGTCAAATAGGGAGCAAGGATGTGTTTAAACTTTTTGTAGTAGGAGTATGTTAAGCCGTCAGGGCCAGGAGCTTTAGAGGAGGGTAGGAGTTTGATTATTTCTGAAATTTCCTCTGTTGTAATAGGGGAGTTTAAGAGCCGGATATTATTTTCCGTTAATTTTGGTAGGGACAGTTGGCTTAGGAATTCATCAATTTTAAGTAAATGCGTAGAATGGTTGGGCGGTTGGGGGAGATTATAAAGTTGCTGATAATATTCTGTGAAGATTTGAGCAATCTTTTGAGGATGAAAATGTGTAATTCCCTGAGGGTCTTTTACTGAGTGAATGAGTGGTTGGGATGATTTCGGGTTGAGTTTCCTAGCAAGAATGGTGTGGGGCTTATTGCCTCGTTCAAAAAAAAGTTGTCTGGTCCATCTCAGGCTTTTTTCTAATTGTGCGGATTGGAGAGTTTGAATTTCATATTTTACAGTTTGTAAGGCAGTGTAATGTGTTTGGGAGGGGTCGGCCCTATAGAGGTTTTGTGCCTGTTTGAGTTTTGAATGAAGATTTAGGAGTTTAGATGACATTGTTTTTTTACGCTTAGTAGCTTCTGAGATGAATAACCCTCTAATAAAAGCCTTATGTGCTTCCCAGAGTGTCCCTACAGAGGAGACCGAACCATCATTTGTATCAAAGTATGCTTGCAGCTCCTTTGTAAATTTGGATGAGTTCTTTGTCTTGTAATAGGGTTTCGTTTAGTCTCCAGAAATTCGGCTTGTGACTATAGGAATATAAATCAATCTCTATGACAACTGCTTGGTGGTCTGACCATGCAATGGGTTGTATTTCAGCTTCTCTCAGCAGGGGCAATATGGTAGCTGTTGAGAACAGGTAGTCCAGTCTGGAATGAGATGCATGAGGTGGAGAGAAAAAGGTGAATTCTATAGAGGTGGGATTGGAGATCCGCCATAAATCTAAAAGTCTATATTGTCTCAAAAGTGTTCTAAATTTGCGGGAGTTACGGCTATGTAAGGGTATGGTAGTTTTATTGGGAGGGATATGTCGGTCTTTTATATCCGAGAAGGCTAAATTAAAATCCCCTCCTATCAGCAAAGTGCCCTGAGTTACTTTAAATAGTTTCCTAAAGAAAGTTGTTAGGAATGATATTTGATCCTGGTTAGGGACATAAACGTTAGCTAGAGTAATGGGTTTTCCTAGCAAGGTGCCTGATAGAATTAAATAGTGGCCTTTAGGATCAGGGGTGATTTTAGAAATCTGTAGAGGGAATGTTTTTTTGTATATAATGGCCACCCCTGCTTTCTTCTTAGGACCTGAGGCTAAACACACCTCAGAGTATAGTTTGTTATAGAGACGTGGTGGGTCTTTTTTGCATATATGAGTCTCTTGTATAAAAGCTAGGTCAATATTTAGTCTCTTTAAGTCTTTAAATAAAGAGAACCTTTTCTGAGGTGTGTTTAGTCCCTTAGTATTCAGAGTCAGAAAATTAACCATAGTCTAAGATGATGTGAAAGACTGCCGATAATCCAAGGACAGACCTAGTAGACCTAAAAACATAAACTAGCATATACGGAGAGATAACAATAATAAGAGAAACATTTAATATAACAATTGCAGTGAGCTGGTAAGAGATGCCACCGTTGTTCCAGTGGCGATGTACTATGTGGAGACCTCTTCAGGTTGACCAGCCGCGGGGGCGGTTGATCAAATTGAGGAAGGGTCCCCCGGAGGTACATGAGGAGTCCCAGAAGAAGGCAATAAACATCAGTCATTATCAACACAAATGGAAAAGAAATACTCATTCCACCGCCTGCATAAGAAGCATAATCAGTTCAATGTGGAATTTGAGGAGTAGACATTTAGTTAAGGTATAAAAGTCATAAAAGGGGGAGAACAGGGAGCCCAGGTATAAAAAATAAGTGGGCATGGTGAAGATATTTTCATTTCTTCTATGAAAAACATATAGAGTGGAAAGAGGCTGAGGCCTTTGTTCAAGTTCCAGATGGTTGGTCTTCCATGTTGTCAGCTCTGTCAGGGTAGGTGATACTGCGAACTGGAACTTTCGACCATTCTGAAATGTGTCGCACCTTCCGTGGGGGTGAAGACGTAGGTGATGAGCGAGATGTAGCTGTGGTCGGAAGTTTTAGCCCCATTTGTTTGAGGAATAGAGGGGCATCATCAAAGTCAGATAAAGTGAGGATCAGGCCCTGTTTGTTTACAATCAGACGAAAAGGAAAGCCCCACTTATATGGGATATTAGCGTCTCTGAGAAGTTGTGTAACCGGTCTGAGGGCTCTGCGCTTTGCCAAAGTAATCAGTGAGAGATCATTGTAGATGGAAATATCATCTCCTTTAAATGAAATAGTGGCTGTATTTCTAAGGGCTCTGAACAGGGCGTCTTTAGCCTCATAATAATGTAGTTTCGCTATGATGTCTTTAGGCCTTTGAGTGCCAGGGCGTCGTTCACCTAGAGATCTATGGGCTCTGTCAATCCTCCACATTTCCTCTGGAATGTCAGGAAGAATGGTGTGAAACAGTTCTTTCAAATGGGCCTCAATGTGTTCACTTTTCAGAGACATGGATACCCCTTTAATGCGAACATTTTGCCTCCGTTCCCTGTTTTCCATGTCCTCCTGTGCTGTGCGTATTGATTTTATGTCATTCTGCATAAGTTGCTGCTCCTCAGCTAAGTCGGCTTGCTTTAGAGTTATGGCTTCCATCTTATCTTCCAGTGCCTGTGTACGCTCCCCCAGCCCTGATATGTCAGCCCTCACCTCCTGTATAGCAGAGCGGATAACGTTTTGTAGGGAATCATGGAGGCTGTGGTAATGTCTGGCCAGTGTTTGTTCCAGCAAGGCTGCTGTGAGAGGCTGTGTGTCCCCCCCTGCACTTGCCTGATCAGAGGGATGTGCTTCTGGGAGGGCTGCGTGCTCAGCGCCATCTTGGTTGGGAGGAGGGCGGAGAAATTTCTCCATGGTCCCCGCTGTGGTCGCGGTTTTCTGGGCCCCTTTGCCGGCCATGTGGTGCTGGAGGTGTTGCGGGGATCGTCCCCTACGAAACCGCCCGTCTGTGAGGCTGGGGGAGCGGAAGGAATCGCTGTTAGCGGCGGCGGTGGACGGAGCTCTCGTCCTATGCGGCCATCTTCCGCGGCTCGCGCATGCGCCTCCTCAAATCACCTTTAAATATCACTTCGGCCTCATTAGATTGTAAACATCGGCCTGCTAAAACGTGCCCATCATAACAATTGGTAGATCTCCTGATCACCGCTCCAATTGTCCAGTTCAGCTGGGCGCCTGGTCTAATCAACCAGCCTTATAGGTTTGTGGTTGCTCTGAGATAAGGTAAACCCGGCAATAAGCCGATATTGCACCTACTCCATCTACTCCAAATTTTCTTACTCTAGGAACGCATGTTAACTATCTCACTGCAATGTAGAATTATCCTCAACTGTATGCTGTATGTTAACAAATGTTTTCAATTCCGTTCTCAGTATTATTGCTTCTGAAAATATAATAAAAATACATTGTTGGAAAAAAATATGGTAAGTATATTATAAGCCCTGTATGTTTTAATAAGCCTTAAATTGCTGAAGGCTCTCACAGGTCTGGTTACAGTGTCAACCTGACCAATCTCATGTCTGGGGAAGTACCAAGACATTCCAACATAATTAACAGGGAACACTTTATCAGAAATGCGTCATGAATGACATTGTTTAGTCTCCATGTCTGGGTCAGCCAACAGACAAGATGGCTGTTGACGTCCATTTGTAATTAAGTGCGTCAGAAATGACCCTATATCAAATGTCAAGCACTCCAAATGACATTAATTCCCACAAGATAAGGTAATTAAGAATTTATAAATAATAATATTGTGACTTAGGTAATCAAAACATGATAAAGCATTGACGCACAAAAGCTTTAGCAGAGCAGAGCCTGGGATTCAGGGAAAGTCCAGATTAGGCAGCCATATTGCCTCCAACCCCTATAAAGGTAGAAGCTGAAAGCTCATAGTTTGCAGAAGCCCAACAATCTCCTGAGAAGACACATGAGGCAGAAGCTACCTTCCCACAAGTGGTTCTAGATGCTGAAGAGATGACAGAGAAGGGGTAATATGCTTAATATTCTGGTGAATTACTTTATTAATTTTTCAGCATTAAGTTTTATTAAGATGTTAACAAGAAGTTTTTTAGAAGCTATTTTTTATGCTATTTCTTTAAGAAGATTACTACAAGTTTACACAGCTACTAGATACACAGCTATTGATACAGATGAGACTACTTTTGATCTTATTCTACATAACACAACCGTTATATTACTTTTTGAATGTACTTAGAAGATTGATGATCGCTTGGCTCTAAAGCCTTGATAAGATGGAATACTGTTAGAAGGAAACACTACTTGGAACTGTTTATATTTTGTATATATGCTGTATGATAAGCAAATACAATTTTTTATATAAAATCATACACTGAGTGCTCTGATTCATTTCAAGGTATACCGTCGATCTATAATTACTGTTATAGAGGGTTCAGACCCCACTGTGCCGGATTTATATGATAGCAACGCTTTAAGGGCTGGTCCTTTACTGAGTTAGCAATCATGAAAAAGGCAAAAACCGCTCAGGCTCCCACTCTGGACCAGAATCGAACCCTGATTCCTCGGCCATTACCCGTGGTCACCATGGTACTGAGAAAGTAATATGGAAACTTGTTTATCAGTCACACAATTGAATGAATGGCAGACTTGCCCTCCATAACGTCATCTCTAGTGGGCATTTCAGGCATTCCTACACAGCCATGGCTCGCTTCTCCAATATTCAGCGGCAAAAGAACTTACCAGTGAGGCACTTGATTTGCGATAGCCTGACTCCCTGGAATTCAACGCTCCTCATGTTTAACCGCCTGCTACAACAGGATAAAGCCATCATTGAGTATCTGTACAGCTCTGGTGCTAGGGCAGGCTCTGGGCAGGTGGGGATTTTCTTGCCGAAGTATTTCCCTGACATCAATGAGGAAGAGGAGATGACTAGGTCGGCATCCAAACTTGTGCAGATGGGGTCCTTCATGCTGTCCAGCCTGTTGAGGGATCCCTGAATAAAAAGAATCAAGGACCTGTACTGGGTGGCAACGCTACTAGACCCTCGGTATAAGCACAAAGTGGTGAAAATGTTACCAAATTACAAGAAGGCAGAAAGGATGCAGCACTTGCACAACAAGTATGCTTTACACTATGTTTAAGGGTGATGTCACAGCACAATGGGAAAAAGGTGCCAGAAATCCTCTTCCTCCTCCTCCGATGTCCACGCAGGCAGTACCTGGCCTAAGTGCGGATACTGACACTCTGAGCAGCGATGAACCCCTGGGCTACTAAGTGTGCCGGCTTGACCTGTGGCCAGAGCTGTCACAATTTGCCATCGAACTTCTGGCTTGCCCTGCCTCAAGCATTCTGTCAGAAAGGACCTTCAGCACAGCATGAGGCATTGTCACTGACGAGAAGTCGCCTAGGTCAAAAAGGTGTTCAGTACCTCACCTTTATTAAAGTGAATGAGGCATGGATCCCGGTGGGCTACTGCCTGCCCGAAGACTAAGTCAGTTCCCACACAGCATCTCTGCCAAGCATGCCACTTGATTGCCTTCTCCGCCACCACCAACAGGGTCCAGAACTACAGGTGGATCCTGAATTTGTAAGGCCACTGCTAGCAGCAGCCGCTACCAAATATAATTTTTCTGGTGTACATGCCTAATTTTTCTAGCTGCACTGTGGCTGCAAAAACAACAAAAAGAAGGCATGTACATGTGTCAATTCCCCTTTGTGATCGTTACCTTGTCATGGTGAAGGGGCTTGCATTTCACAATGAAGTAATGACCTATATGAGTGTGTTGGGGGGGCACACTCAAGATAATAAGGTTGTTGCTTCATTGTGGACAGACCAAATTTGATCAGCTGGACAGGCACTGTTGTTCTGTCATTGAACTACCTCAGCCTGACCATATGGGCTGGAAAACTGCCATCCCCTGCACTCTCGCCAACGTGCGCATGAGCACGGCCATCACTACACAAACATTGCTGCCAAGAGGACTGACATTTATGTGCTGAGAGTGTAAACTTACAACAACTGTTTGCGGCTGTTTGTGGTGCGTTAAACAGTGAGTTTGGTCTGTCAGTGTGAAGCAGTACAATACTTACACTACCTGATCGATGCAAGATGTTTTAAAGCATTTTATGTAATTTAAAGGTTGTGGAAGGAACTCCATCAATCGTAGGTCGGTTGCTTGATACTAGGACATAGGCATGTCCCAGGTAGAAGCAATGATCAAATGTATCAGCACACCGTTTTTAGAATGCTTTATGCTCCTTTTATTGAGCTATGCGTTCTATGAAGATATTAAAGTCAACAATTGTTTTGGGGGCCACGCAGGGTCCCCCTTCATCAAGGCGTGTGGTTACAACCACATAGTTCTTAACAAGCTTTATATACAATTGAAATCCCCATGCACCCCACCCCAATTGTGACAAAACGATGATGTCATCTCCAATGTTTACATTATAAACACACCAGCATAACACTATTGTTCCTAAGATCAAAGTCTCACTTGCATCAATATAACGAGTCAGCGTGCGCAGCACTACTGTATACAGTCATACATACCCAATCTGTGTCCCTCAGGTCGCACTCCAAGTAAAAATTGGGTAATTGCCTCTGTGGTTCAAATGTATGTGCTCATTAGTTGGCTATTATGGTGAACAAACACAACCAGCACTGCTCGCGCTAGTGTTGTCCGGATCATGAACGATTCGGATCTTTGATCCGGATCTTTTTTGTGAGTCGAATCATCCGGATCATCAAAATGAACGATTCGGTGCACAAAGGGGGTGGAGCCAGGAGCGGCACGCCCCCCTCTCAGCGGGCAGGGGGGTCCTGGAAGCAGAGCAGAGATGGATCGCTCAGTTGGAGGGGAGCCAGCCTTGCAGGGACAGGTAGATGAGAGAGAGAGGGGACATGGGTGCCACTGCCAGATATGTGTAGAGCACACGTACTGGCTGTAATGTGCTGCTCATTTTAGGCTGTCTGTTCCGTAGTGCAGTGCTACATAGTGAACAAATGGGAAACTTTTGGCTCAGAAGCACAGCTCAGTAACTTTGCAGACAGCGTGCTGGGCTAGAATGACAGGGCAGGCACTGTGATTGCAGTGCAATTTGATCCTCCTGCAATCTGCTCTAAACAGCTGCAATTCTCCCTAAATTTATGATGAGTGTTCGAGGTGAGAAAAGGACACATTGGGGAATGCTTTCTTTTACTGTGAGACCATAGCATTCAAAGTATACAGATGAACATATAGGTGAAATATATTTAAAGCATATGATTGCAACATGTGGGTAATGTGTGCAAAAAAACATTTCTGCTGCTCTCTGCTCACCCCTCTTCGTCCACCTCCTCCCTTCTCTGTCCACTCCCTGCCCTTCTCTGTCCATCTTCTCCCCTTCTCTGTCTGTCCACCCCCCTCCCCTTCTTTGTCCACTGCAGGGAAAGTCCTGTCCTGCTACTCATTTCACCCCCGAATGCTTCCCTAGTAAAATGATTTGAAGATTCGGTTCAAAGATCCGGATCTTTTCAATGATCCGATTCGAATCATCCGAATCATTGAAAAGATCCGGACTTCCCATCTCTACTTACCACGCCCCCATTCTTCTATTGGCCATTGGGGCTAGACCAATCAATTTGCCGCTCACTCTGCTAAACACCCCCCCCCCCCGCCTGTCATGGGCTTGCTAGGATTCTCGCTGCTCGCACCGTCACGGAGCTTCCGCCCACACATCACGTGTGGTCCAAAGCTCCGCCCCCCGCTTGTCTTTCCTATACGAACAGCGCAGGAAGGGGGATTGGGCTTTCAGTTGCTAAGCAACGTCATTATACAATCCCCGACAGGCCGTGCCTGTTCATTAACCGCTAGCAGGTCTATTATGTGCAGTGCGCTGACATCCTTACTGCGTTAGCTGGCACAATTCACATCCAGGTATTTAAAAGAGATGGCCAGGTTAGATATGCGTGACATGGGGTCATGTTTGCCCCAGTTGCTTAGCAACCTCACGCATAAAAACATGACAGCATGCGGGGGCGGCGCCTGACCAGAGTTCCGGGCAGACGCATGGCAGATTAGCTCCGGCGGACTTTTCCACATATAGCTCACCCGGGCCCCGTCCTTCTCCTCCCTGACCGACAAGACCATCGGTGAGTGCCCCCTGAGTGTCCTGGAATGCCTCCCCAAAAAAATCAGGGGAATCCGGACCCCGGAACTCTTCGCCAGCAAGCAGAAGGGAGCGGCCTCCCAAGATTGCGCCCGAGCTCACGGCGACAGCACAGCACAAGATGGTAAGCGTGCAGACTCCTCGGGGATCACGAAGGCTGATTTACAGGAACTCTACGCTAACTTAGAGAGGCTTATCAAGCCATCTAATGCCGAGACTGTTAGAGAAAAAAGCGCCAAACTGGCCACGCTGGGAGAGCGAGTGCACGCCACGGAGGAGGGTTTGGACGGGGTCAGGGCCTACTGTAAGCAGGTGGACACAGACATAGAGGAAATGCGGTCAGACATTGCAGTGTTGTATGATGCCAGGGAAGACCAAGAGAACAGGGATAGGCGAAGTAATTTGAGGATCAAAGGAGTCCCTAAATCTGTGACAGAAGTCCAGGACTTTCTGCTGGCCTTGTTTCGCCATCTTCTTCCTGACTTTCCTGAAACGGAATTCCGCATGAACAGAGCCCATAGAGCTCTGAGGCCGCAATCAAAGGAGGGGAACACCTCCCCCCCCCCCCCCCCCCCCGGGACATCATTACTAAAATGTAGAGATGTCGCGAACCTCCGATTTTTGGTTCACGAACCGCAATAGTCTTCAATGGGGAGGCGAACTTTGAAAAATAGAAAAAATTATGCTGACCACAAAAGTGATGGAAAAGATGTTTCAAGGGGTCCAACACCTGGAGGGGGGCATGGCGGAGTGGGATACACGCCAAAAGTCCCGGGAAAAAATCTGGATGTGACGCAAAACAGCGTTTTAAGGGCAGAAATCACATTGAATGCTAAATTGCAGGCCTAACGTGCTTTCAAACATCTTGCATGTGTATGCATCAATCAGGGAGTGTAATTAGAGTACTGCTTCACACTGACACACCAAACTCACTGTGTAACGCACCGCAAACAGCTGTTTGTGTAGTGACGGCCATGCTGGAGTAAAACATGGCGAGATTGCTCTTCCTCACTCAGTGATGTCAGGTAATGTGTGACTTCCTTCTCAACTTTCCATGGCATTGTTAAAAAGCTTACGTTTTTTTTCAAATTACATTTTCTACTTGCTGTGTACTTGTTCAGTACCGCTACAATGAGAATCCTATGGAGGCGGGCAAGTCTGCCATTGTGACCCCAGGTAATGGCCGGGGAATGAGAGGTTTGAATCCGGTGTGGAGCCTGAGCAACGGCTACCACTACACATCCAAGGAGGGCAGCAGGCAGGCATGCACACCCGCCCGCCCCGAGGTAGTGACCAAAATAACAATACAGGAGGAGGACTTTCGAGGCCCTGCTGTGTATTTGAAATGAATGTACTTTAAATCCTTTAACGAGAACCAGTTATGGCGGGCAAAGATGACACCACATTCCTTTCACGAGAATCATATGGAGGCGGGCAAGTCTGCCATTTGTGACCCCGGGTAATGGCCGGGGAATGAGGGGTTTGAATCCGGTGTGGAGACTGAGCAACGGCTACCACTGCACATCCAGGCAAGGAGGGCAGCAGGCAGGCATGCACGCCCGCCCTGAGGTAGTGACCAAAAATAACAATACAGGACTCAGGAGGACCTGTTGCGGCCCTAATTGTCATGAATCAACTTTAAATCCTTTAACGGGAATCTGTTATGGAGGGCAAAGATGACACCACATTCCTTTCACGAGAATCATATGGAGGCAGGCAAGTCTGCCATTTGTGAGTGACCCCGGGTAATGGCCGGGGAATGAGGGATGGAATCAGGTGTGGAGCCTGAGCAACGGCTACCACTGCACATCCAAGGAGGGCAGCAGGCAGGCATGCAATACAGGACTTTGAGGCCCTAATTGTAATGAATCAAGTTTAAATCCTTTTAACGGGAATCCGTTATGGAGGGCAAGTCTGCCATTGTCACCGCGGGGAATGAAGGTTGGATTCCAGCCCGAAGTGGGAGCCTGCTGAGACCCATGCTGTAGCTGCCCTGACCGTGCTTTGCAGACCAGGCATCTGTGGTCAGATGGACCCTTGAGCCAGCGGAAGACAAACCAAGTCGAACGCATTTGCCAAGAATGTTTTACGGAGGGCAAGTTTTTTTGCCCATTTTTTTAAATTGTTTGAAAATGATAGATGGTTGTATTTTTAAATTGTTTGAAACTTTAGATGGTTGTATTTTTAAATTGTTTGAAAGTGGAGATGGTTGTATTGCGTTCCGGAGTTGTAGCCTGATCAACGGCTACCACCACACATCCAGGCAAGGAGGGAGGCAGGCAGGCATGCACGCCCGCCCCGAGGTAGTGACCAAAAATAACAATACAGGACTCAGGAGGACCTTTTGCGGCCCTAATTGTAATGAATCAACTTTAAATCCTTTAACGGGAATCCGTTATGGAGGGCAAGTCTGATGGTGCCTTCACTGCGATTCACCAGGTTGGTCTCCGGCGAGAATCCGTTATGGAGGGCAAGTCTGCCATTGTCACAGCGGGGAATGAAGGTTGGATTCCGGCCCGAAGTGGGAGCCTGCTGAGACCCATGCTGTAGCTGCCCTGACCGTGCTTTGCAGACCAGACATCTGTGGTCAGATGGTCCCTTGACCCAGCGGAAGACAAACCAAGTCGAAAGCATTTGCCAAGAATGTTTTACGGAGGGCAAGTTTTTTTGCCCTTTTTTTAAATTGTTTGAAAATGATAGATGGTTGTATTTTTAAATTGTTTGAAACTTTAGATGGTTGTATTTTTAAATTGTTTAAAAGTGTATCCATTCAAGTGCAAGTTATGCACTGACTACCAGGTATAATGTGAAGTCACAGATGCAGTGAAAGGTATGCAGTGACTGCAAACAGCCGTTTGTGTAGTGATGGCCGTGCTGGACTGGTGCGCACCATGACGAGAGTGCAGGTGATGGTGGCTTTTCAGCCCTTGCCCGGCTGATGTAGCCCCTTCACCGCGGCAAGTTAATGATCACGAAGGGGGATGGGCACATGTACACGCACCAAAAAAATTAGTGTAGCAGCCGCTGCTAGCAGCGGCCTTAAAAATTCAGGAATCCGCCTAGAGTCCTGGACCCTGTTGGTGGTGGCGGAGAAGGCAGTCAAGCGGCCTGCAGGCAGAGATGCTGTGTGTGGGGACTGACTTAGTGACGGCCGTGCTGGACTGGTGTGCACCATGACGAGAGTGCAGGTGATGGTGGCTTTTCAGCCCATATGCTCGCCCGGCTGATGTAGCTGAATGACAGAACAGTGACTGTCCAGCTGATCAAATTTGGTCTGACCACAATGAAGCAACGACCTTATTATCTTTTGTGTGCCACCCCACCCGAGACACTCAAATAGCCGGCGGTCATTGCTTCATTGTGATGCGCAAGCCCCTTCACCGCGGCAAGGTAATGATCACGAAGGGGGATGGGCACATGTACACGCACCAGAAAAATTAGTGTAGCGGCCGCTGCTAGCAGCGGCCTTAAAAATTCAGGAATCTGCCTAGAGTCCTCGACCCTGTTGGTGGTGGTGGAGAAGGCAGTCAAGCGGCCTGCAGGCAGAGATGCTGTGTGTGGGGACTGACTTAGTCTTCAGTCGTGCAGTAGCCCTCCGTGATCCATTCCTCATTAATTTTGATAACGGTCAGGTACTGAACACTGTCGTGACTTAGGCGACTTCTCTTCTCAGTAACTATGCCTCCAGCTGCACTGAAGGTCCTTTCTGACAGGACGCTTGTGGCAGGGCAAGAGAGAAGTTGTATGGCAAATTGGGACAGCTCTGGCCACAGGTCAAGCCTGCGCAACCAGTAGTCCAAGGGTTCATCGTCGCTTTTCGCAGAGTCTACATCCACACTCAAGGCCAGGTAGTCGGCTACCTGCCGGTCCAGGAGTTGGTGGAGGGTGGATCCAGAAGGATTATGGCGAGGAGTTGGACTAAAGAACGTCCGCATGTCCGACATCACCCTGAGATCGCTGGAGCGTCCTGTCCTTGCCTGCGTGGACTTGGGAGGAGGAGGGTTACTGCCAGTGGTACCTTGATTGCGTTGTGCAGCCACATCACCCTTAAATGCATTGTAAAGCATCATCGACAGCTTGTTCTGCAAGTGCTGCATCCTTTCCGCCTTTTGTTGAGTTGGTAACAGGTCCACCACTTTGTGCCTGTACCGAGGGTCTAGTAGCGTGGCCACCCAGTGCAGGTCATTCGTCTTGAGTTTTTTGATACGGGGGTCCCTCAACAGGCTGGACAACATGAAAGAGGACATCTGCACAAAGCTGGATGCAGACGTACTCTCCATCTCCTCTTGCTCTTCCTCAGTGACGGGACGCAACTCCTCTTCCTCCCCCCAGCCACGAACAATACCACGGGAACGTGGAGCAGCAGAAGCCCCCTGTGATGGCTGCCGCGATTGTTCTCCTTCCGCCGCCTCTTCCTCCTCCACAGAAACACCTTTCTCATCATCACCATCATCAGAGTCTGACTCCTCTACTTCCCCACACGACTCCTCTTCTTCCTCCTCCTCCCCCCTCTGGTCTGCTGCCGGTGTTGTGGAAACATCGGGTTCGTGTGTAAATGGCTCCCACGACTCCTGCTGCCGTAACTCTTCTTGTTCACGCTCCTCCACAGCTGTATCCACCACTCTATGCACGACACGCTCCAGGAAGTAGGCGTAGGGGATCAAGTTGCTGATGGTGCCCTCATCGCGACTCACCAGTTTGGTCACATCCTCAAAGGGCTCCATGACCCTGCATGCATTTCGCATCAGTGTCCAGTTGTTGGGCCAGAACATCCCCATCCTCCCAGATTGTGTCCTTGTACTGTAATGATACAGGTACTGGGTGACGGCTGTTTCCTGGTCTAGCAGGTGAGAGAACATCAGCAGGGTGGAATTCCAGCGAGTCGGGCTATCGCAAATCAGGCGTCTCACCGGCAAGTTGATTCTACGCTGAATCTCCGCAAAGCGTGCCATGGCCTTGTAAGAGCGCCTGAAATGCCCACACAACTTCCTGGCCTGCTTCAGGACGTCCTCTAAGCCTGGGTACTTGGACACAATTCTTTGCACAACCAGATTAAGCACATGTGCCATGCAGGGTATGTGTGTCAGCTTTCCCAAATTCAACGCAGCAATGAGATTGCTGCCGTTGTCACACACCACGTTGCCGATCTCAAGCTTGTGCGGGGTCAGCCATTGCTCCACCTGTTTGTTAAGAGCAGCCAGGAGAGCTGCTCCAGTGTGACTCTCCGCTTTCAGGCAAGACATGTCTAACACTGCGTGACACCGTCGTACCTGGCATGCAGCATAGGCCCTGGGGTGCTGGGGCTGTGTAGCTGGAGAGGAGATGGTGGCACCAGCCGAGGAGGAGGATGACGACAGCGAAGCGGTGATAGCAGGTGGAGAGGAGGTGGCTGGAGGCCTGTCTGCAAGCCGTGGAGGTGTGACAAGTCGGTCCTCTGCGCAGCCATGTACTCCCTGCTTGCTGCCATCGGTCACCAGGTTGACCCAATGGGCTGTGTATGTAATGTAGTGGCCCTGCCCGTGCTTGGCAGACCAGGCATCCGTGGTCAGGTGGACCTTTGACCCAACGCTGTGTGCCAGAGATGACACCACTTGCCTCTCAACTGCACGGTAGAGTTTGGGTATGGCCTTTTGTGAAAAATAATTGCGGCCTGGTATCTTCCACTGCGGTGTACCAATGGCCACAAACTTACGGAAAGCCTCTGACTCCACCGGCTTGTATGGTAATAGCTGGCGAGCTAATAGTTCCGCCATGCCAGCTGTCAGATGCCGGGCAAGAGGGTGACTGGCAGACATTTGCTTCTTACGCTCAAATACTTCCTTCACGGACAGCTGGGTACTGCTGTGGGCAGAGGAGAAGGAACCGCTGAAGGGAAGAGGCGGTGTGGAGGAGGGTGGCTGTGAAGGTGCAAGGGAGAAAGTGGATGAAGACGATGCACCTGAAGGAGGAAGAGGAGAAGGAGGGTGGCTTGTCTTTTGAGGGGTGCTGCTTTTCCTCAGGTGTTCTTGCCATAGCTGTTTGTGCCTTCTCTCCAGGTGCCTTCGTAAGGCACTTGTCCCTACGTGAGAGTTGGCCTTTCCACGGCTCAATTTTTGCTGGCAGAGACAACAGATGGCTTTGCTCCGATCTGAGACACACACGTTAAAAAATTTCCAAACCGCTGAGCCCCCCTGGGCTGATGGCGCTACGGTGGCATCAGCAGCTGACGTTGAAGGGCATGTTGGCTGTCTGGCCATAGCTGGCGATACATGGCGCCGGACACTGCCCCCAGCTGTTTCTGAGGACGAGCTCCCTCTGCTTCTATCATGGAGTCATCTCCTCCTAGTCCTCTCCGACTCCTCCTCTGAACTGTCCCCCTGGTCATCTCCTCTACCGGGAACATATGTGGTATCCGTATAATTGTCATCATAATCCTCCTGGCCAGCTGTACTTTCCTCAGACACCTCCTCAACTGCACCAACTTCAGGTGTTTCATCAGCCCCCTCCTCACACGTTACGTCCATACTATTGCCACCTAACTCAGACGTAGGAGGTGGTGTACCTGTGCCTTCTTGTTGTTGTTGCAGTAGTGGCTGTGAATCGGTGATTTCACCACCACCACCACCAAATAACTCCTGCGAAGTGTCAAATGCAGCGGATGTGGTACTTGTTGTAGCGCTGGTGGCTGCGGGAGATGAGGTGTTCTGTGTTAAAAACTCAATCACCTCCTCACGATTTTGGGAAGTGATGGCACGTGCCTTCTTCTGAGCACTGTATTTTGGGCCAGGTCCGCACGAAATCACAGCAAAACCACCTCGCACAGACTTGCCGGTGCCTGGTTGCCTTCCTCTGGGTCTGCCTCTACCTCTTCCTCTACCTGGTTTGTCCATTTTGTCCATCTCGGGGGGATGCTAGGTATATGCAGTGAGCTGGGTTCACTGAACAGTAAAGGTACTTGGATGCAGTGAGGTGGGTTCACTCAACACAACATGTAGTAGGATGCAGTGAGCTGGGTTCACTGAACAGTAAAGGTACTTGGATGCAGTGAGGTGGGTTCACTCAACATAACAGGTAGTAGGATGCAGTGAGCTGGGTTCACTGAACAGTAAAGGTACTAGGATGCAGTGAGGTGGGTTTACTCAACACAACAGGTAGTAGGATGCAGTGAGCTGGGTTCACTCAACACAACAGGTAGTAGGTATATGCAGTGAGCTGGGTTCACTCAACACAACAGGTAGTTATGTGCAGTGATGAGGTGGGTTAAGTAAACACAACAGGTAGTAGGTATATGCAGTGAGCTGGGTTCACTCAACACAACAGTTAGTAGGTATATGCAGTGAGCTGGGTTCACTCAACACAACAGGTAGTAGGTATATGCAGTGAGTTGGGTTTACTCAACACAACAGGTAGTTATGTGCAGTGATGAGGTGGGTTAAGTAAACACAACAGGTAGTAGGTATGTGCAGTGAGCTGGGTTCACTCAACACAAAAGGTAGTAGGTATATGCAGTGAGCTGGGTTTACTCAACACAACAGGTAGTTATGTGCAGTGATGAGGTGGGTCAAGTAAACACAACAGGTAGTAGGTATATGCAGTGAGCTGGGTTCACTCAACACAACAGGTAGTAGGTATATGCAGTGAGCTTGGTTCACTTAACACAACAGGTAGTTATGTGCAGTGATGAGGTGGGTTAAGTAAACACAACAGGTAGTAGGTATGTGCAGTGAGCTGGGTTCACTCAACACAACAGGTAGTAGGTATATGCAGTGAGCTGGGTTTACTCAACACAACAGGTAGTTATGTGCAGTGATGAGGTGGGTCAAGTAAACACAACAGGTAGTAGGTATATGCAGTGAGCTGGGTTCACTTAACACAACAGGTAGTAGGTTTATGTAGTGAGCTGGGTTTACTCAACACAACAGGTAGTTATGTGCAGTGATGAGGTGGGTTAAGTAAACACAACAGGTAGTAGGTATATGCAGTGAGCTGGGTTCACTCAACACAACAGGTAGTAGGTATATGCAGTGAGCTGGGTTCACTTAACACAACAGGTAGTTATGTGCAGTGATGAGGTGGGTTAAGTAAACACAACAGGTAGTAGGTGTATGCAGTGAGCTGGGTTCACTCAACACAACAGGTAGTAGGTATATGCAGTGAGCTGGGTTTACTCAACACAACAGGTCATTATGTGCAGTGATGAGGTGGGTTAAGTAAACACAACAGGTAGTAGGTATATGCAGTGAGCTGGGTTCACTCAACACAACAGGTAGTAGGTATATGCAGTGAGCTGGGTTTACTCAACACAACAGGTAGTTATGTGCAGTGATGAGGTGGGTTAAGTAAACACAACAGGTAGTAGGTATATGCAGTGAGCTGGGATCACTCAACACAACAGGTAGTAGGTATATGCAGTGAGCTGGGTTCACTCAACACTACAGGTAGTTATGTGCAGTGATGAGGTGGGTCAAGTAAACACAACAGATAGTAGTAGGATGCAGTGAGCGGGGTTCACTCAACACAAAGCTAGGTATATGCAGTGATGAGGTGGGTTAAGTAAACACAACAGGTACTGGGTATATGCAGTACTGGGTAGTACAATGTGCAGCTCCCTGTCACACACACAGGTAGTCAGTCACTGAATGTGCTGGGCTGCTGGCAGTGGCACACACACACTATCAATTAGCAAGGCTGTGCATGCAACAAAAGTGTCAGTTTGACACACAGTAAAAAAAATAAAGTACAGGATGAGCTCTGAAAAGAGCTAGGGTGCTATAAAAGCAATAACAATCAGCCAGGAGCAAACTAAGCAGCCAAGAACCTAACTAATCTGTCCCTAGAAGAACAAGTCTGCAGCAGCTGTCCCTTTCCTCTCTCTAGCAGGCACACGAGTGAGTGTAATGGCCGCTGGACCCTGCCTTATATAAGGGGGGTGGGGCTCCAGGGCTTACTGTAGCCTGAATGGCTACAATGTGCCTGCTGACTGTGATGCAGAGGGTCAAAGTTGACCCTCATAGTGCACTATGGGGCGAATCGAACTTCCGCAAAGGTTCGTCTGGCGCAGGCGAACGCGAACCCCCAATGTTCGCCTGGAACCATTCGCCGGCAACCGTTCGCTACATCTCTACTAAAATGCACTATTACAGCACAAAAGAAGCTATCATTATTGCTACTCGTAACCTCCCCCAGGTTACCTTTCAAGAGTACAGCATCTCCATTTTCCTGGATCTCTCCCCGATCACTTTGAGTAGGAGATGGAGCCTGAAACCACTCACCACAGTCCTGGCTAAGCACAACATCAGATACAAATGGGGATTCCCCTTTAAACTTATTATTCCCTACAAGGGCCGTCAGCTTATTATCTCGGACTCTCATTCTATCCCAGAGATCCTTCAAAAATTCGGACTGAAGCCAGATAAACCACTTCATTCCTCGGCTTCTTCCCCTCACCCCAGGAGGCTCCCCCTTCCACAACCTGTTTGGTCTAAAGTTGCAGCATCGCACCAAGGGGAACCCGAGCAGGATGAAAATCCTACAAGCAGTCCTGCTAGCCCAGTCTCCACGTCCTCTAACCCGGGATGACTCTCCCTGGCCATGTAACCTTCACAAGCTGTTCATACATCACTTTTTCTTCCACTTTTTTTTATGGCTGTGTTGTTTTTTTTTTAGTTTAACAGCACCTTTAAAACTGCTCGCCTGCATAGTTATCTTCTTATGGGTGGCGATTTTGGTCGGAGCCCCCGCAGTGTGCATCCGGGGTTTGGGTGGGTGCTATAGCTCCGGACTGATCTGCTGTCTTGCACTGCAGTCCGTTTGATGAACACTCGAGGTATTATGTTTTATGCCTCTCTGCCTATTCTAGCAATCCTTGCTAGCCTATTGTATCTTGCTATGCTGATTATTATTCCACATGTTCTATGTCTAATTATGAGACAGCCTGTTTCTTTATTGTTATGCCATGTTTTATCATTTACTGTACTCTTTTTTTTTTTTTTTTTTTCCTCCTAGCCAGACCGTCATATCTTTGGGGTATGGGAGCTTGATTAAGGTCATATGTTCGATTTATGTGTGTGGGGTAAAAGTTTATTCTTGGGTGCATCAAGTGAGGGACTATAGCCGCGCCATTATTTACACATATTGTGACTACCTCTCACTGTAAAGTAGCCCACCCCCATCCCCTCCCGCTGTGCATTCTAACCCCTAACTGTAATAACTCATAATGTAAAGGGCCTAAATGCTCCCCAGAAGAGACGCCTTGCCTGTCAATACTACAGACAGGAGAAAGCAAACATCATATTCCTGCAAGAGACCCACTATGTGCAAAATAAAGAGCCTACATTTTGACACAAGCAATATCCACTGATCTATTTTGCTTCATCTCCTCAAAAAAAATGTGGCGTGGCTATAGTTCTTCATAGGAGACTCAACTTCATAGTTGAAAAGACGCTTAGAGATCCTGAGGGCAGATTTTTGATTTTGATTGGCGAGTCTGATGGCCTACGTTGAACGTTGGTAGCTGTCTTATCCCCTTCTGAGGGTCTGCGTCCATTTCTCTGTAAACTATCCTCTAAGATCCTCTCCCACAGGGAGGGTAAACTTATCCTCCAGATATGTCCTGCGCTGCTATAGTGGTCATGTTGAAAAAATTGTGACAGCGCTCCTCTTCTTAATAACTATATATCTGCAATGAACAAATTCCACATAGTGCATTACCAACAGTATAGCTGATTAGCATGCATATACACCCAGTGAACTTCCGTGCTCAGTGTGTTTCACTCCTTGTGACATCCACTCCCTATAATGCAGCCGCTCACCGGATAAAAGCCACCTCAGACTCCAGGTGGATCTAACGCTTTGCCAACCGGCAACAGAATCCACAGCTCCGGCCTGTCTCTTGTAAAAACTCCAATTTATTCCATACAGAACATGTAAAAACAAATAATAGCACATAGCATAATACTGTTTAAAAGCATTCCCCGGCCTGCGCACTTCAGTACACTCACTTCGTTACAAGATAAAAGCGCATATCGGGCTCCTTAGCCCAGCAATATCTCCCTCTCACCGCGGTGTCGGCGTCCCGTACTCCCGCTTCCCGAGGTTTGCCGGCGCTCAGTCTCCGTGCATAGGGTCCCGCTGCTCTGTGACGTCAGTCGCACCTGGCTCCGCCCAGGGCGGAGCCAGGTGCGACTGACGTCACAGAGCAGCGGGACCCTATGCACGGAGACTGAGCGCCGGCAAACCTCGGGAAGCGGGAGTACGGGACGCCGACACCGCGGTGAGAGGGAGATATTGCTGGGCTAAGGAGCCCGATATGCGCTTTTATCTTGTAACGAAGTGAGTGTACTGAAGTGCGCAGGCCGGGGAATGCTTTTAAACAGTATTATGCTATGTGCTATTATTTGTTTTTACATGTTCTGTATGGAATAAATTGGAGTTTTTACAAGAGACAGGCCGGAGCTGTGGATTCTGTTGCCGGTTGGCAAAGCGTTAGATCCACCTGGAGTCTGAGGTGGCTTTTATCCGGTGAGCGGCTGCATTATAGGGAGTGGATGTCACAAGGAGTGAAACACACTGAGCACGGAAGTTCACTGGGTGTATATGCATGCTAATCAGCTATACTGTTGGTAATGCACTATGTGGAATTTGTTCATTGCAGATATATAGTTATTAAGAAGAGGAGCGCTGTCACAATTTTTTCAACAGATCTTTAATGGACTTGTGGTAGCGAATACTCAACGGATCAGATCCACCAGGGCAGGCGCAGTTTGCTTATACATTACGCTATAGTGGTCATACCAAAGCTGGGAAGGGATTTAACTGAAGTTGTAAACTATAGACCCATTTCACTCATTAATGTGGATGTGAAAATATTTTCAAAAGTCCTGGCTAACAGATTAAATCCAATACTACCGAGTGTTGTCCATCCGGACCAGACAGGCTTTGTCTCGGGCAGACAGACTACTGATAATATCAGGAGAATTGTCGGCCTTATTGCCAGGATGAAGCACTGTCGAGCACCTTCTCTGCTCCTCTCTTTGGATGCGGAGAAGGCGTTCGATAGGGTGGACTGGAGATATCTCCGTTTGGTTTTGCAGAGATTTGGTATTAGAGGGGAGTTTTTAAATGGTGTCAGGAGTCTCTAAACTAACCCTACAGCATATGTCTGCAATATAACCTCTCCCCCCTTCCTATTAGAAATGGCACTAGGCAGGGGTGCCCTCTTACCCCCCTGCTATTCGCTCTTTCTATTGAACCATTGGCCATTAGGGTGAGGAGCTCTCCAGACATCTCGGGAATATTGGTGGGGAGACTTGAATTCAAGACCGCCCTTTTTTGCGGACGATACAATATTCTCACTAACCAATCCCCTTTTTAACGAGATTGACCGCTTCTGTTTACACTCTGGCTTCAAAATTAACAACTCTAAATCTGAGGCTCTAAATCTGAGGCTAAATCTGAGGCTATCACCTTACAGGTGACCTTAACTTACAGATGACCAGCAGGCAGTATTATCTCACACTTTTGGGTTTAAGTTCAGACCTGGGGGGATTAAGTATTTGGGGGTGACGATCTCTAGTGAACTAGATGTCACTCCTTGGCCACATCTATGCTGTGAAGATGACATTAGTTCCTAAAATACTATACCTCTTTACCTCATCAGAATCTCTAGAAGGGATCTAGAGGTATTGCAATCTAGGATAACAAACTTTATTTGGTCTGGACGCAGACCCTGTATTAAGCATATACATCTGGCCAGGCACAAACTCCAGGGTGGTCTGCGAACTCCTAGCTTCCTACATTACTTTTACACAGCTAGAATTTCACAATTGTTTCAATGGTCTTCTCCCAGAGTCATGGTTAGATGGGTTGACTTGGAGCAGGAATTAGTCCACCCGTTTCCCATTAGGTGTCTCCTCTGGACTCCCAGGCCCTGTCTGGGCCCCAACTCCGCAATGCTCTCTATTACTGAATCATTAATTATTAAAAAATCTCTGGGTAAAATTGTACCTCAACTGGTCTCTTCTTCCAGCCTGGAATCTATATTTTATAATTTAGATTTTCAACGTGGGGTTTGTGGCCTGGCCTGGGGTATGTGGAGGGCTAAGGGGATTGTTTCTATTGCTGATCTTCTCTCGGGAGGATCCATTTCTTATTGGCCTCAACTACAAGAAAAATATCACCTACCAAATTCAGAGGCGTTAAGATTTATGCAAATCCACCATTTTCTGCAGCATAGACGAGCCAGTGGGCTTCGCCTAACGCGTTCTAATTTGGAATCTACATATTGTTCTGTTCCCCTCCCGGCAGGGCCTCATCTCTAGCATGTACTATGATCTTTGGTATGCCAGATTTGTAGGCCCCTCTAAAGCAATGGTCAAATGGCAGGACGGACTGGGTGCTCTTACGGATGAGACACAGTGGGAGGTCATCTTCTCCGCTATTGCTAGCTCTTCTAGACACACCCTAACTAAAGAAAGGAATTATAGGCTTTTCTACGACTAGTTTAGGACTCCAGCTCAATTGGCTAAATGGAACCTAATACCATCGGACCACTGCTTCCGAGGCTGTTCGGTCTCGGCAGATCAAACGCACTGCTGGTGGTCTTGCCCTCTTGTAGCTGGGTTTTGGTCTCAGTCTTTCTCCTTGGCCTCTGAAGTGCTCGGGAAACAGATTCAACCTTTATCCCTGGTCGGCACTCTTTCATAAGCCTATCCCTGAGCTCTCCAGCCACCAAAACAAACTTCTCGGGCAGATTTGTGGTGCTTCAAAAACCCTCTTGGCTAAACACTGGAAATCTCTTCCCCCGACTAGGCCTGAGCTCATTAATAAGATTCAATGTATCTACACCCTGGAGAAGATGACCTCCTATATTAGAGAAACTACACCTGCCTTTGAAAAGGTTTGGGGTCCTTGGGAAGCATGGTTGCCATCCCAGATCTGAGTATTACCCATGGGACCTGCCTGCTATTACAGATCCTAACCCCAATTGACTATGACGCTTCTGGCTACGGTAAAACTGGCTTCATGGCTTTTACTGTGTTTTCTTTCTGGTTTATTTTTCTTTTCATTTCTGTTTATTTGTATTTCCTTATGATTTCTGCATTGTTCTAGCGAACTGGAAACATTCTAAACCCCCTCGCAGATGGCGGCTGTTCTTCCAGTTATTATGGATATAATGTCATGGACTCTGCTACAAATGCCATTTTATATTGTCATTATTGTATAATGGACAATGCTACATTTTTGCTTCCTGTAAAATTTTGAAAATAATAAAAATAAAGTTAAAAAAAAACCATGACAGCATGCGCAGGTCAGCTTAATGCCACTCCTGTGGTAATGCACCTAATGCTGTCATATGTGCCACCGCTCCGGGAGGTCACTTGCCCTGCACATAGAGACATGATCTCCTATTGTTAGCAGAGCCATATATGTTATATGCTACACCTGAAGCTCACTTACCCACCGGAGTGCAATCCTTTGTATGATAGACTAGAGGTACACAGGTATGACTGAAATTAAAGAGAAAAGCAGGGATAATGTTATATATGGTTCATGCATATGACAACATGGCATGATATATGCAAACATATTCGGCAAGACATAATAGACAGTGATGAGTGTTCTTAAAAAGTCCTATGTAAAGACCTATGAAAAAAGTGACAGTTAGTCCAGCAAAAGACATGAGAACAGTTTGACTATATGTTTCTATCTCCTATTGTTTTCAACCCTTTTAAAGATACTAGCTGCACATTATCTGTCTCTGATGAAACAAGTGAGTGGATTGTTCTTATTTAGGCCTCTGGGCTGCACCGTATCCAGTTCGTGGATCCAGAAGGCTTCCCTCTGTAACAGTCTTGTGTCCCTGTCGCCTCCCCTTGGCGAGAGCTTTACCTGTTCAATGACCTGGCCCCTGAGTTGATATGCTCCATGATTACATTCTATAAAGTGTACTGCAACTGGTTTGGTATAGTCCAGGCTCTCCCCTTTGTCTCGAGCCTTCATTGTTACACTTATGTCACTC